>NC_056741.1:134621473-134681473 GCF_019279795.1 Protopterus annectens
CATGGGTTCCCCCTGTGGCACTATTTTTGCTAATATTGTCATGGCAGTCTGGGAGGAACAACATTTCTTTAATAGCCCTTTTTATCAACATATTGGTATCTATTTATGATATTTGGATGATATTTTTATTTTATGGAAAGGGGATCATGAACC
This sequence comes from Protopterus annectens, assembly GCF_019279795.1. Classification (NCBI taxonomy): domain Eukaryota; kingdom Metazoa; phylum Chordata; order Ceratodontiformes; family Protopteridae; genus Protopterus; species Protopterus annectens. The sequence continues at coordinate 134,621,627 of NC_056741.1, forward strand.
ATTATATAAATTCATTGATTATATTAATGGTACAACTTCCTATTTGCAATTTACGCATGAAGTTAATGAAGATGAAATTAACTATTTGGATGTTAATCTAAGTAAGGACAAACAGAATAAGAGGTATAAAGCTAAGATACACAGGAAGCTGACCTATTCAAACTCATTCTTACACTTTACAAGTGCACATACAATGGCAAATAAAAAAGCGGTAGCCAAGGGACAATTTGTCTGAGCAGCCAAAATGATAAGTGTAGATAAGGATTTCGAATTAGAGTGTGATAATTTAATTGATATGTTTACACAAAGAGGATATCCTAGCTTCATGTTGCATGAATTATATAAGGAAGTAAAAATAAAGAGACTCAATGGTCATTTTTCCCCAATTTTAAGTCATATTGTAAGGCATCCATCTATCACTATAGGGGTTAATGAAATTGATGCTTCAGCATTGTTTATAACATCATTTAGCACCCATTTCTATGAAGTGAAGACTATTATGTTGATCAACTGGACAGCTATACAATAGTATATGCATATTAGGGGTAAACTTGAGCAAGGCTTCAAAATGGTAGCTAGGAGAGGTACCAGTTTGAAAAATTTATCGGAGAGAAGCAAGAATGGCCATATGGCCCGACTACAAGGGGGTGTTATGAATAAATGCGGTAGGTGTAATCATTGCAAATACATTCACCAAGGTCACACAATGGAAATAAAAGGGAGAAGGTACACTGTCAATGGGAAGCATAATTGTAACCCAAAAGGGCTAGTGTACGTAGCATTATATTAAAAATGCTGGGCATTTTATGTAGGAAAAACTACCCGAATGTTAAAAGAAAGGATTTATGAGCATGTATATGCAATAAGGAAACAAAATTTAAATAATGCACTTGCCAGGCATATATATGAATTTTCTGATCATGAATTCAAGTTTTCAGTCCTAGAGCAGGTAAAATTACCTGACAGAGGAGGTCCTTCGGAATTAATGCTTGATAAAGCCAAGCTTTTTTGTCAGCTTAATTTATTTTCATATGCTTGGCCAGGTTTAAATGATATCTGCAATGTTAGTAGCATTTTAAAATTAAGGGCTCTGAATAGATAACAATTCATCATAGCAGTTCCATGATTTATGTACTTAGAAGGGTACTATGGTAAAAGTAAACATTAACATTTAAAATTTTATTTTAAATAACATGTAAATACGTATTTATTTATAGAAGTATGGTCTATCAATTAATTTGATTGGATAACATCATTTTTTTTTGGTGCCATTTCAAGTATTTAATAGGCTCATTATGTATGTGTGTTTGTCTGAAGAAGTTTGTTAATTTAATAAAGGACAACTCTGACATTACTTTGAGCATAAAAGAGGAGTTTGGTATTAATGTGACACTACCTCTTGGGAATATGAGTTAAGGTTCATCCATGATGAGAGCTTCCATCTGTGATACTCCTCTTGCAGATGTCAAAGCAATGGCGAGTACGGATTTCCAAGTCACGAACCTTAAATTAGCATGGTGAGAAGGTTCAAAAGGTGACAAACTCAACTTCTCAAGCACAAAGTTCAGATCCCAAGGAGGAAAACCTGTTTATGAGGAGGTTTCAGGTTTAAAACACTTTTCAGAAATTGTTTTACTACAAATAGAGAAGAAGGAGGAGGATCCATGGGCAGACATGCTGAAATGGACACAAGATGAACTTTTATAGAGGAGTAAGAGAGGCCAGAGGAAAGTAATTTTCACAAATATTTCAAAACTAGTGGTACAAAATACCTGATGGGCCCTGGTTATAGGCTATGCATCAACTAGAAAAGCACATCCACTTACCAATATGCAATTTTTTAGTAGCAGGCTTTCATGACTCCTTCTTCAGTACCTGCTGTACATTCTCATGAAATAAGTACATAAAAGGTATTAGAATTGTAGCATCCAGGTAGTCAGTTAAAGTTAATCGAGAATGGGGTGCATTAAACTCACCCTGTCTTGTTTAGTAGACCCAGTCTGTGAGGAAACTTGTGGTAATTACCTTCAGCCAATTCCATAAGAAGGGAGAACCAATGTTCTTGGGCCTAAAGGGAGTCACCATACTGATTTCTGGGGGAATCCTTCTGAATCTTTAGATTTACACTGAATATCAGTTGAAAAGGTAGAAAAGCATAAAGGAGCATTCCCTTCCAAAGGAATAAAAATGCATTTTTTTCCAGGCTTACTTGCAAGGGACCCTGATGCAAAATGTGTATAACTGTTTTGAAAAGAGGCAAACAGATTTATTTGAGGTGTTCCCACAGCAGGAACAGATCCTGGAAGATACCCTAGTTCGAGTTCCATTTGGGTGACTCTGTCCTAGTCCTGCTCTGCTTGTCTACCACTGCATTTTGCTCTGACCAAATATAAGATGTTTAGAGGTCTAAGGAGTGCTGAAGAGGTAACTCAGAAGTCATCACAGCCAACATGCACGGGGGTACAGCTTTGTTCTGCCATGCATGTTTATGCACCATATGACTGTGGTATTGTCTGTAATCACTTTAAGATGTCTTGATGACCATAGGTGATGGTGAGATTTCAAGGCATGGTTCACAGCCAACATCTCCTTTATATTGATGTGTTTTGGTCTGAATCACTCCATGGAACTTGCACCTTTAGATTCATGCAAACTGATTCCCTGGCAAAGTCTGAGCTATGTGTGCTGTGAGATTGATTTAGGGTCTAAGAAGAGAATGTGAGACCTCAGTTCAGCTGAATTTGTTGTCTCCACCAATGTCTTTCAAGTTTTATGAAGTCCAAAACTGTAATTTGATGCTCAGGAGGATGCGGATGCTGGGTCCATGTGTTTTTTTAGAAACCATTGCATCTTTCTCATATGTAATAATTAATTAATAATTGAAGCCACAAACCCTGAGATCCTGAGAAATTCTCTTTCAGAAATCTGAGATTGACTGGAGAAGCTCAGGAAAGATTCCAGATAAAAATCTGTTTTCTCTTGTGTTAAAAAGGCCTTTTTTCCCAATATTTTTTATTAAGGATAAATAAGAGAATAAACACTGGGCAGGATTCACGAAGCCTCCGTGTAAGAGTTATAACTCATACACGGAGGCTGCAGTTAAACGGAGTGATGTCAGCATGCTCTGCATATTCATGAGAGCATGCTGAATCACACCTAAGTCTAACACGGTCCGTGTAAGACATGTGGGGGCGTGTCCGTAGGCTGAGCCCTGCAAGCGGACACGCCCCCAGAAGTGTAAAAGTGCCCAAAGTAGACACCCACAACAGAGTCCACGGAAATGTGAATAAACACAACACAACACATGCCCCTACAGACTATGAAACATAAAAGAAATATAAATGAACATGTCATATTTTTTTAAATCGTAAAGATGTTTAACCGTGAGTGCGCTCGTTTGCGCGGGCGTGCCCGTAGTGCAGCTACAGTTAGCAGTCAATGGGAAAGCATATAAGAACTAAATATGCAAAATAAGCCAGGAAGCAATAGCGTAGCGGTAGAGATGTTGGCTGCAGAGCAGGCATTCATGGTTCGAGCCCCCACAACACCATTTTTTTTTTGGCAAAATAAGCAGGAAACAAGTCCCTGACAAATATGTACACATAAAACCCCAATATATGTAAATTGTAATGAAATAGCCCATTTATATTGAAGAAATGTGAGGTAACAAAAGAATAAAAAATGCCAGATGTGCCCATAGCTGAGCTACAGTTTAACAGGGTGAGTGCATGTGCCCGTAGATGAGCAGTGGTTTAACTGGTGTAAAATGAGTGCCCGTAGCTGAGCAGTGGTTTAACACACTATATATATGTGCCCCTAACTGAGCTGAGCGTAATATGTGTGCCAATAGCCAAATGAGGCTTAAACCAGCGTACCCCGTTTGCGCGGAGCTGCGCACCGCGCAAACAAGCTAACCGACGGGCAACGTTGAGCAAGCCGTATCAAAACTGCCTTTACACAGACACACCCCTCAGCATGTCTAGACAGTCATGAAAAATAAAAAGCAGTGGCCAGGTTCGAACCCAGGATACTATACACCATAGTCAAGGTACAGAACCACTAAGCCATGACAGCAGTACCGAGAAATGCAATAATAGCTAATATATAGGAATGAATACAAACTAGAGCATGACAATGCAGGTTTACTGAAGTTGATACAATTCCAAAATGGCCAATCACAGATATGTGCGGGACAAACGGACTATATAAGCCCCATAGGCGGGAATACACAGCATAAACGATTGTAGAACAGACCTGCAGGCAGAATGTCAGGTGTAGGAGAGGGTAGTCGCTTTCGAGCGCAGAGGTGGGGTGTTGAGGAGTCCAGGTACATGGCCTGGCTCCTAGTCCACAATCATGAGGCCCAACTCATGCAGGGCCAGGTCCTCTGGGGAGCGTACAGGGCTGAGGCGTGGGACCGGTTGGCTCATGAACTCACCAGTGCCACAGGGATTCCAAGGACAGGTGAGCAGGTCCGTCACCACCATGCGGACCTGAAGAGACGCAAGCAGGACCAACTGAACCTTTGGATCCAGGAGGCCCGGCAATCACCCAATGCCCCACCACTGAGTAAGTAACAATTAATTATGTATGTAAAAAGTAAAACGAGCTGAAATTATGGAGATGTGTATTCCAATATTACTTCATTTATATTACAGCTGCAGGTGTCCATTCTGCGAACCGCAGAGCCTATGGCGATAGGCTGGTGCGGTTGCGCCACCAGGCAGGTCAGTAATCCACTACCAGTAACTGTAAAGAAATATAAAAGTATGACAGTCAGCAAAAGAGTGCAGTGTAGCCAGTAAGGAATAAAATCTGCAAGTAACAGTGTGAAAGTGTATGCAAGTATTGCTTGATTACAAGAGTTCCCAGCCTGTAAGTGTAAACTAAACATGAAACTTTCCAACATATATTCTGAAATAAAAATGCCCTGCCTGTAAGAAATTAGTACACAACCTGCAGCAGGATGTAAAGTATAGCTGCAGAAGATGATGAAATCACATGTGTGAAATATATCCCTGTGGAAATACTGAAACATGACAGAAGTGAGACTGCTGGAAAGGATTGTAATAACTACTGTTAAAACATGTCAATAAAGCCTAGAAGTACCATCCTGAATAGTAACATGAAAGCAAGTGAGAGAGTGTGAGAAAGTGTCAGGAATACAGCAATACAGTAGTAATAACCCCTGAATAAAGTATACTGCAGTCAAGACAGAATTAAATGCATGTGAGACTCAGAACCAAACAGCAAAATTTGTTCAAAGTGTTGCTGCATGTGGAATGTGTATCCCAAAATCTGGATATGTTGCTCCCAGTCTGAAATACGCAGATAGGATGATTGTCTGATATACCAAACATCCACACTTGTCTACAAGTTTATAAAGCAAAAGTAGCAGGATGATGTATCTGAACAAAGCTTGATATGAATGTGTATGAAGAACACTAAAATGTATATTGATGTTGCAGTAACAGTCCTATCAGCAAGGTGAAGTAGTTAACATATAGGACACTGTAGTTAGAACAGTAGTGTGTATATAACTGTAGCTATTAGAAATGTACAGCATATGTATTGGTATTCAAAGGTGTTAATATTACCTTATTTACCCCACCCTATAACCACCTATAACCCATTCCACGTGAAAATGGTATGTGCAATCACAATTAACACCCCTGGACGTTTGTCCTGTTGGGTCATATATATTTGCATGTCTGTTGATGCATCTGCCCTGTTCATACACCCACACCTGATGGCCTGTTGCCATCAATTAACCCTGCATGTTGTTGGACTGTGTATTTCTGTTCAAATTATGCATGTGTTATGCACGCTGTTCAATGGTGTGAATATCTGGGTGTTTGGTTAATGGGAATACTAATGCATGCTGTTACAACTAACTGTGAATGGTATTATATGTCACTAACCCAAACTGTCATGACATAATGCAAAACATAGAACGACAGGGAAGGCGGGTTCCAGCGGACCCACCTCTCCCACCTCAGCTGGCGAGTGCACCTGGCACTAGTGCCAAGTCCGGACCCTCCTCCGGTGGCCCTGTGCCACCTGCGGGTGGAAGCGCTGCAGGGGATGGGGCTCGCCCCCCCTCTGCAAGTGTGGCCGGAGGAGATCCACCACTCACCCTCCGTAGCGTCCGGACTGTGGTGCGTAGGGAGATTCGGGACTCTGTCCTTGAGCCCCTACGCCAGCTCGAGGCACGGGTGGCGCAACTAACGGGCATGCCCATTGCCCGCCTACACAGCCCCAGCACAGCCCGTCCTGGGCAGTGAAGGAACAGTGGCAACTGCCTATGGGTGGGGATATCAGTTCCACTGTTGCCATCTGTGGGCTCATGGGCTCTGGATATCCAAACCTCCATCCCTATCAATTGTGTAACCCCCCCACACGTGTCATACACCGCCCCTGTATGCGTCTTGTTTGTCTTGTCTGTTTACCTACCCAGCCTACCTCCCCAGCTGAACCGACTTCCTTCACCTGACATACCACTCTTACCTGAAAAACAAAAAAAAAAAAAAAGGGCACTCTGTACCCACAAAAAAATTACGCCCCATACATAGCTGCCCATTCCGCACACATGTCCACTGGACATGTAACCTATCAATTACAATTGGCTGTACAACAGGTATTATTGTTGTCCTGACACCTCTCCCAGGGGTGGAAGGTTTCAAATGTCACACCAAATTACATACATATGCACAGCTGTTGCTGCTGAAGAAATGGGCAGCTATGGGCCTTACCTACATCCCTCCTGCACATCCCAAGCTTGTTTCCCTACTGTCTTACCCTCTTTGTGATCTCTTTTTCACCACTTTCCTGTCTCCCCGTTTTCTTTTCTTTCAAAGAAAATAGCGCGGGTGTGCGCCAGAGTAAGCACCGTTAAGTGGTTGTAACCGGGTGTCTTGGAGCTAGCCGCCAGTGCGCATGCGTGAGCTCCACGCAAACCAGCGCTAGCCCGGTTACAACTGCTTAAAAGTGCCTTAGTCACTGTGATTGACAGGTCCTGTACTCAGTTCAAAAGAAAAATAAACTCCCACTGTCAGTCCCGAACCCAGGACCTTGGAAACACTAGTCTGTACAACCTACCACTAAGCCATGACTCTTATACAAAAACATTGTGCTAAAATAAATATAACCTGTAAAAGTAGGGATGAATGTAAAGGGAATATGGATGTGTAGTACACAAAGCATGTCATTTAAAATAAATGTCAGAAACAATGGATATCCATAATAGTAGTGTGTGAAAAGAAACAGACATGCTAGTTGGCAGCCTGTAGATAAGGTCAGTTAAATTACATAGATATATGTATGCATATGTACATATATATATATATATATATATATATATATATATATATATATATATATATATATATATATATATAAATATATCTAGATATACTTGTAGGAGTCAATGTGCATACACACTTGCTACAGGGAACATGAAAGAGGAATGGAGAACTGTGAATATACAACACAGCCTGAAGCATGAGAGAGATACTAACCTTTACAGTCACAGAACACTGTCCACAGCATACCAGCATGGTCTCCGCCCACACAATCTGAAAGGGCAACGCCTATCACACATACCCTTTTATAGCACTGACCTGAAATCACAGTGAGAACTGCAATCAGTACACAACTGGCTGTATGCAATTAGCAAATGCTGGCCTTCAATTGGTGCAGAGGCCATCACATGGACCTATGCAAATACCTACAAAAGCATCCAGTGCTAACACTCCCCACATGCAATAAATTAATTGCATTGCCTGTAAGCAGACAGAGGGAGGCCGAGAAGTGGAAGAGAGAGAGAGAGAGAGAGAGAGCACCAAAAAAAAAAAAACACTGTGACTCTCTCTACCCTGAAGCTGTCAGCACTGACAGTAATAGCAGCAGCAAGCAGAAGCTGTGGAATGCAACCAGCTGCGACAAACAGAGGTAATGCAACGTAGCAGGTTAACAGTGTGCATACCGTGAACCCTCCAAATGTGTCATAGGTCTGTATCCATAGGTATGTCCATGTGATATGTTGTGTGTACGTAGTTCCAACAAAAGGGGATGACCACACATCACATGTCAAGCAGTCATAGGCCAGGATCCTGGTAGCATGTGTCTGTGCATTGGCCTAGCAATGGCTGTAGTGACTGCTTTGAAATGTCAGCCAGGCCCACAAGTCAGGATCAGCCCATCCCAAAGGCACACTGGCTGGGAACAAGTGTCTGCAGGTACCTGATGTCACTGCACATGCATCCCATACTGCATTCCCCATAGCGTAGCAGACCAGGCCCATTATGCATATGATGTGGTAATTCCCAGGGTCAGTCGAGGTGCCCCCTTAGTGTTGTGGGACCACTGTTGCTGTATGCCACTGTCCAGGTACATATCCTGTAGCACGGCCAAGATAAACTATCAGTGTTACATGCGGTGGTATGTCCCCTCAGAGTGCTGGTAGCACATCCAGGGGGACCACGAGGTCACAGTGATGCTGTGTGTTCTCCTCTGCTGAGGGCGGCCCTCACCTGGACATTTGCGATGATAGGAGGTTACATCCAGCTGTGATAAATATCCGAAGGTGAGGGAGAGGAGGGGGATATGTGCACCGAACATGTCTGCAGCAATGTTGCCAATATGCGTGTGTTTGGTGAATGTTAAGTAGGTGTGGACTAACACAGAGCATATCCGAGGCATGTGGTCCGTATGTGTAACATAACTGAAGAAGGCCTTGTGGTCATCCACAGTGTTTGTGTCTATTACCCTCCCAGAGTAGGCTGTGGCTGTTGTTATGACGGACTGTAGCGTAGTACCAGTGCTGACCACAGATGCCTACCCTTAATGTGAATGTGCTCTGTCCTGCAGTAGCCCCCTGCTATTGTTATACAGTCTGCCTCTGTCTGGGGTCCACTGGACATGATGCCTAACCATTGTGCATAGGGTCTGGGTTAGACATGTGTGTGCAAGTGTCATGCAATCCGCAGCATGTCTGTGGTAAGCATTTGCAAAGGGGTCAGCAGTGTGGCTTGTGGCTTTCACTGGCCCAGTGTGCTGCATGGATACCATCCCAGTCCCAGCAAGTGAATAACTGTCTAACCACATACATATCAATGTAGTCTACTGTACTGGTGGTGGTGGTGGGATATGTATATCCAGGCCGTGTAACGTCTGTCCACATCAGAGTAGTGGACGGTGTCCCACATACAGTACCTTGGGATGGACCCCCAGAGTGAGGTTGTGCATAGCACCTGTCAGTGTGTGCTGACTGATGGGGCATGCTACTACGTAGTGTGGAATGTGGCAGGTATTGTTGCACAGGTATTGGCTGAGCACTGATATCTGGCCATGTACCTGTGTATCCACCACAGCACACACACATGCAACATATGGGAGTAGTAGTATATCACTACACATGCATATCATGTAAAGTATGTGTGCCATACATTGCTGACATGGTCTGCTGATATCCTGTCTGTGTTCTCTTCCAGGGAGATGGCGCGACAGCGTAACCCCACCTACTCCGTTGCGGAGGATGAGGAGATCCACCAGAGCCTGGTGCGGGAGTACGACATCCTGTTTTCCCGCACCAGTCAGAACCAGCAGGAGAGGGCCGCACTGTGGCAAGACCTGGTCCATAGGGTAAATGAAATTGGCACGCATAACAGGACATATGAGCAGGTACGACATCACTGCAGTGATTTAATCCGAAGTGTCCGGCAGCGTGCAGCAGATATCCACAGGCAACAGGTCGCCACAGGAGGTGGGGTGGCCACACATCCCCCCCCTCACCAGACTGGAGGGGCTACTCCTAAGTGTTGTGGCTCCAGCCCCGGAACACCAACAGCAGTACACCTGCATTATGATGGAGGCTGGTTCCACACAGCAGCACGACATGGAGCGTGCAGGTAATATGCCATATGTACACCTGACTGTTCTGTACACTGTATCATATGCAATATCAATGGGACAGATGTGCCCACTAACATTAATCTCATCAATTCTGCAGGTCCCTCCAGGGTTACAGAGAGACAGGCCATCCATGCTGGTGAGTGTGTTTAACATAACCTATAATAGTCCTGATAATGCTAGTAACAGTAGTGTAACTCAGTAGTGCTCTGTGTGTATACTGCAGGGTGTGCATGTGTGCATGTGTGCAGGTGTGTCAGTACCCATGTGTGCATGTGTGCAGGTGTGCCTGTGTCCAAGTGTGCATGTGTGCCTGTGTCCACGTGTGCATGTGTGCATGTGTGCCTGTGTCCACGTGTGCATGTGTGCCTGTGTCCACGTGTGCATGTGTGCATGTGTGCCTGTGTCCACATCCGCATGTGTGCATGTGTGCCTGTGTCCATGTGTGCATGTGTGCATGTGTGCATGTGTACACGTGACCATGTGTGCATGTGTGCATGTGAACATGTGTGCATGTGTGCATGTGTGCATGTGTGCATGTGTCCACGTGTGCATGTGTGCATGTGTCCACGTGTGCATGTGTGCATGTGTGCATGTGTGCCCGTGTGCATGTGTCCATGTGTGCATGTGTGTATAAGTGCATCACTGGTAACAATGTCTGGAGAATGTAAACTGTGTTTCCTGTCTTCATCCCACAGGTTCTGGGGCTGCTCTGGTGACCTGCAGCAGGGAACCTGAATCCTGTGCCACGGCTACTGGTAATGATGATATATGTGTAATGGTACAGGAAGGTGTGTCAGGGTCTGCCATTGGTCAGCCAATTGACAGTACACAGCTGTCAACCCCATCATTGCGCACAGTCATCCTGCCTATACATCCTATGTCACCATTGTCCCTAGGTGATGGACAGGATACAGCGGGCATAGACCAGGGTAATGTGGTACCTGTGGCACATTCGTCTCCACACAGCAGCCATGGGCAGGGTCCTCCGATGGTACCACACAGACAGTTGCCCATGGGTTCTCGTGGGAGCATCCGTGGGCGTACTGCCTCTGGCCGACGTGCCCAACGAGGTCTGTCAACCTCAGCGATGTTTCGGACTGTCATGCAGGCTCAGTCACGTATGGAAAGGTACACCAGACAGGGTCTGAGGGAGCTCAGAGCATGCCGCACAGCCATGACAGACAGTATGCGTGACATTGCGGATGCTATCCGTAACTTCACCGATGTCATAGACAGACGTTGTGGGGACATTTTACAGCAGTTCCACAACCAGATGTCCATGAGCCAGGGCAGTGGTGGGCGTCTGCGGCGTCGACATGGCCGTATGCCGGCAGCGGCAGCAGCTGGCAGTCAGCGCGGACGGCAACAGGCTCGCGCACTCCCCCATAGTGCCAGCAGCAGCCCCAGCAATGCTGGGTCTGTGCTGTCATCGGAACGCCCCAGGAGACCACGTGCGCGTGGCTCTGGACAGTCCCAACAGGGACATGTGTCCAGTCAACACACTCCCGCTTCCGATGACAGTACCCAGTCAGGCGTTGTACTGGATATGGTCCGTAGCACCCCTGCCAGGCACAGGTACCGTGTCCATGCACACAGACACTGATCTGTATGGCCTGCCAGGTGCAGTCTGTGGCTGTCCACAAACCCCTGTATATGGCAGCCATGAGGTGGAACTGTGTGCGTGCATACACACATGCAGAATGTTAACACTTAGGGCAACCACATACACGCACACACTGCAGCAACACTGGCCCACCCTGTACTGCTGCCCCTCACCAACACACATACACACACATGTCAATTGGTGGTATCAGTGGCTGACTCAGGCATACCTAATCCACACCCTGTGCATATGATGACACTGTGCCACCTCCTGCAATCTCCAACATCATTGCGGGAACAGGTAAACACGTTGCTGATGCACAGGGTGACTACACAGACGTGTATTAGTAGTATCATGTTGGTAACAGTACAGTGTGCTGCTATGACTGTGTGTGTACCCCAGCATGCCTGCTGTAGTAACTGTATGAATGTCCTGAATTGTTATCTGCACCCATAGTACATACCAAAGCATAACAGCTGCACATAATTGCATGCCGGTGGTAAGGTTGTCAACAGATAGCCGCATACATGGGTAGCACAGGGGGAAAGCTAACGCAAGTAGTGATATGCAATGGTGGACATGTACAGTAATGGTGTCAAGATGCCCACAACAACTATGCCATGTGTATGTTCACGCATCTAGATATGTGTGCAGTACCAATGTTCTCCAGACCACAAATAAGTATGACATAATATCGGTTCCACCATGGCCATCTGTGCTGCGTATTCCTGGGTACATGTTGACAGTGCCTACATATATGCATTGTGAATTACTGTTATTGTTACCCCTTCTTTGTTGTATGATGCAGTACTGCCAGCCCTGTGTACTGTAGCCTTGTTTGCATGCATGTTCGCCTGGGGTCCCCTGGAACACTGCTTACACCTGCAATGCAGGGTTACAGTGCTTCTGTAGGCTGCTAGTGACATCTGCATAGCGTACCATATGTATGTCAACCTTACACATGACAGAACGTCACTGTCTGTCCTGTACGCATGTAAGTAGCCTGTGACACATTGCACACGTCTTACCCAGCATATACCCACGTGTGCAGTCATATATGTCAGTGCTATGAGACAGAGGCAGTCCACCCACACATACACACCTTCAGTATGTTGTTCCCCATTGGCCCTATGTGTTGGTACTCACCATGGCAATCACACTACTAGGGTGGCATGTCCAAAGGTAACCTGTGAATCGCCTCTATGGTCCAGTCGTGGTTTATGTGGGTCATGTGTCATTGTCACAGCTGCCACATGTATGCAGTCAGCCATCACCCTTGGCCAGGTATATACAACACATGTGTGGGATGCCACCACACAGCCAATCTGGGGACTGGTCTGTCTGAAACCAGTGATGCCATACCCTGTCAGGTGGCATGTCATATATACTACGTACAGGACAAACGTCAAACCCAATCCCTGCTGCTACTAATGATAATACCCCTGAAGATGTTCCTGATAGCTTTGACCAGTCCTTTACTGAGACAGTGCAGGCCCTAGCTTGCCATCTACTTCCTAGCTCCCCTGGTCCTGAAAGCAGCACCCCTAGAAAACCACTTGCGTCCAGCTGCCAACCAGTCGCCACTTCACTTCCCCGTACCTTGGTTGTAACAGTGACACCCACTACACTGTGTGCCGATCAACACCCTGCCGAGTACCTATCAAAACCAGATGATGCTATTGCTTACCCCGTCTCAAAGGTAATCAAAGGTACTATGTTAGAATCTAACTTTCCCACCATCTGGAGAATGTCATATGTAATCCCACTTCACACAGGAGGCAGCTCTACTGACGTCTCCACTGATAGGCCAATAGCTATACACTCTCCACTTGCAGAGATTATGGTGACTTTCATCATAGACAAGTCATGCACCGCCTAGTCCAAACTCGCATTATGGCAGACACTCAGCATGGCTTACGTCCTCATCACAGCACTCCGTCAGGCCTCCTAGCCTTTACTAACACCATAAGCCATACTTGCAACATCAATGATATATCCACAGCCCCCTTTTTGGATAACTCAAAGGCATACCATATGGTTGACCCCCAACTTGGACTCCGCACCCTGCACAGACTGTCTAGATACTGGAGCCTTCCAATGGTGTCAATCCTACCTGCATGGTCAACAGCAGGCCGGCCTCTGGCAGACCAAACCCTCTAACCGTCTACCAAACACCCTCAGAGTACCACAAGGCTCTATCCTAAGGCCCTTGCTGTCCTCCATCGTCATTAACGACCGTTATACTGTCATCCCAAATGCCAGCTGTATCCAATATGCTGTTTACTCTACTCTGATCTGCTCAGCCACATCTCCAGTAGAGTTATGTTCAGCTACCCAGACCACCTGTAATACAATAGCAAACTGGCTTTCTGAACATCGTCTGATCCTAAATCCCAATCAAACTGAACTGCTGTTATTCCACAAACACGTAGGTCTACCACGTTCGCCGTTACCATAACATCGACTGATGGCACAATAATCTACCCTGACCCATCTCAACAACTATTAGGTGTCATCATAGACAATAACCTCATATGTGACATACATGTTAACCAGATTAGCCAAGCCATCAATAGAAAGCTAGGGTCACTTTACAGAATTAAAGCCTTCCTAGCCCCTCCAGCTAAAGGTGCCATAGCTCGCTCACACCTTGTTTCAGCCCTTCTGTATGCATCCCCTCTACTCTCACATATGAACAAGACTGTCCTTAACAAGCACTGGCTTTGCTACAACCACATTGCCAGGTTTGCCACTGGCCCGCCTGTTAGGACACATCATTGCATCAATCTAAATCAGCTTGGTTGGCTTGCAATACCCAGCCTAATACAGTATAACCAACTGATTATGGCCTATAAAATCCTGTATAATCCAGACAATACTCCTGCACTTAAATTACAATCACCCCCTATAACAATCCTAGACCGCTTCGATCCTCTAACATTGTACTACTTCGGACTAGCGAGTCTATTAACACAGCTGGTGATTCTCTCTTTGCAAATCCTGTAAGTAGATCCCGGAACCCACTACCAGCTGATATTACCCTAATGTCCACCTTAGGTCATTTAACAGTAGACCCAAACAACATTTGTCATGTAACTGGCTATGTCAGTGTATCAGGCCTGGCTAACTCGGATGTGTAACCTGTGTGAACCACTGTACTGTGTAAATACAATTTAATCCTGGCTTGTGCTCAGGTCTAACATTAACCTGTGGAACATGTTGGACCTGCTTACTTATGTAATCTCTGTAAATAATCTGTTTGTACTATGTCATGCTAGTATTTTGTAATGCTGTATCTGCTACCCTCGTAGCTTGTCTCCACGGGCCTACCCTGGGAATGGACATGCATCCAGTTGGGCTATCCCAGTCAACATATGTAGGACAAATAAATAAATCAATACATGATATTACAGTGACGACAATACCAGGCAGACATTGCCACACACTGACAGCATGCTGAACACACTGGGGCATACGTGGGGACTCAGACTAGCAGCCTGCCTGTGCATCACACACCTCTGCAGCTGGCACACAGGCATATGTTCCGTCGGAACAGAGAACATGCCACACATGGCACGCACATCCCCTGTACCACACACCCACAGCCTGTAGGGCTACACAACACACCTGCTACAGACGTGTCAGGTACCTGTCATGTGTGCTGCACTGGGGTCCCGCTCAACAGGCTGTATCTGGTGAAGGGCACAGTGATATGACTCAGGGCACTATGGTCCACCACAGCACACATGCATACAGGTCAGACAGAGGCATGGACAGATATGACTCACTCATTGACCATGCCAGTGTGGCTGCCTGGGACATACCTCCCTGGACTACATGATAGGGAACATAGAATGGATCTCTCAGCATTTGGCACAGACCAGTATGAGCCTGATGTTGGTTGCCAACATACTCTCCTCAGGTATTCTACCACTATATGTGGGAAGGCTGTTGTATGTCTACATTATGCTCAGTCTCCACTGTCATTCATAGGGTATCCACTGGCTGTCAACGTGTGCTTACATGCTAGGGAAGCCACATTGATGTTCACGGGTCATCTTGCACGTGACACACATGGCCCGATGTATACTGGCAAGGCTCCTTGGTACACACATATTGCCTTATGCTGCAGGACATGGTTTACATAGCGACCTCCGTGGGTATCACACAGGTTAGGACACTAACAGTGCTGCTACACAACTACAGCAGTGTACACCGGAGGATGCATGCACCGGACACTGCCCTCAGCATGGTGAACTGCAGTGTCTGTGCAGTACCAGATGCATGATTCATGGCTCACAGGTGTTACCCATCACTGACAGGTTATGCCCCTTACCATGCCTGTCGTCCCCTACACATGTAACACACATGGATAGGGGTGTGGTATCCCGAGTTAACACAGATACACACACCTCCAGGTTGTTGGCACAGCACAAACCATCAGGGCCTACTCAAGTGCAGCTGACAGTGTGTCGGACTGCCATCTGGTTCATAGCATGGCACACACAACCCTCACATACACAGGAAGACCACCTATCCTCCATAACAACACCGGCAATATGACAGTCCCATGAACTGTGTTTATAAGGCCATACTGCATCCGGCCGAACATTGTGTGTGAGCATTACTGTAGCTACAACACTCTAGTTGAAGAGTTCACAGCATGTGGTCACCGACATGCAGTGGAATGACATGTTACCACTACCACAACAGGTGGGAACATACAGCACCTGTACATTGACTACATGTACACTATATGGGCCAGACCAGATGTGTATCCCCTGCTGTAGGTCTTTCGCCATAGACACCCACACTGTATGGGGACATACCACGTGCGGACCCTGCACAGTAGGACACACAGTCATATTGGTATACATTGCTAATACCATTTATCCACACAAAGCATGTGTCAGACATGGTAACTACTGCAGGTCACAGGTATTTCTGTGTATGTGTCACACACATACATCATGTGTGCAATGCCATTGCTGGGTTAGGCAATGGCATGCATTGGTATGTACACACACCCGCACAAGGTCATACTGTGTGACACAACCACACGTGATAGTTGTGGGTTACCCAAACATGCCTATCTGTACTCTGACGATGGTAATAGACACAGTAGCAGAGCACACTATTGGCATTACTAGCCAACTAGCCCTGTCTGGCTGTGCTGATAGTGTGGTGACATCCCCTGTGTTTACTGGTGGGGTATGCAGCATCTGGTGTATAGTAGTATTTGCCAGAAGGATCTGTTCCCTCACACTTGCATTTACACACACCCTACTACCCCCACACACATGCAAACTTGCCATATGCAGGATTCATTCCCCTACCTACCTATGCCATGACGCGTGAGAGGGACGCATTAGCAAAGCGCACTGTTCGGTTTACTAGATAGTTCCTTGTCTCCGGCTATACTTAGAGGGTGCTGACAACATCAATACTTTGAAAGGGTAATGTGCATCAGGTAGTGTGACCACCTGATTGCCAAAACTAACATGTTGTCCATACGGGAATGCACACACACACATGTCTTTACAGGTTTCAAATTCCTACCTAATTACATTACGATACACAGGGGAAACACATTAGCAGAGCGCGCTATTCGCATTACTGGGAGGCTTCCCTCCTCCTGCTGTACTTATAGGGTGCTGACATCATCTGTGTTAAGACAGGGGCGTGTGCATCCTGTAGTGTGTTCTCCCAGTTGGCTAAAGGAACATTTCCCTCTCACAGCCTTTCACACACACAAACCCCACTCACCCACACACATACACATACACTGAGCATTTGCAGGATTCGAACCCCTACCTAACTATATTATGACACTTGAGGGGGACGCATTAGCAGAGCACACTATCCGAATTACTGGGCATCTGTTCTGCACCTGTAGTATTTCCAGGGTGCTGACATCTTCATTTCTACAGAGGTTCGTGGTTGTCGTACTACCTGTCAGGTGGGGGATAGCATGTATATGCATTTGCAGCCACCTACATCAGGGTCAGGTGTGCACATCGCACTGGCAGGTTATGTTCTATACCATGCTTTGGGACCACAGGACCTGTAACACACAACACTACCAGTCCAGCATACCACACCCACATCCAGGACACACACCTAGCTTCCCTGGGAACAGTACCAGGATATGCAGGTATTCACATACACCATTCCAGTTGTTAACATCAGGTACAGGCATATTGTGTGTGAGAACTACTCAGGCCTCTACCACTATACCCTACCGCCACTACGATTTGTGGGTCCATGTGCTATGGCAGAACCACACACCACAGCCACATGGGTTAATACATATTGCACCTGTCCATCTGCAACGTGGGTACCCACTGTTCCACACCAGAGGTAGACCACCATTGTTGATACCTGCCCATGTCCACCTTTCCCTGGACATCCATATCCCATCTCCACCCCCAGGCAAGGTTGTCACTGCACACAAACTGTGTTTAGCACATGCAGACTCTACACTTGTGTAGACTGGGGTGAATGACTTCAGAGGACCCATGCTGGAGGACTATACTGGCCACGCAGCATATTCCTTGACACTTGCATCCTATGAGCATGTGTACAGTTTGCATTGGTCATTCAGATATTGGCAAAGGCTCTTGCTACCCCCATAGTGCCTATGTTAGGCGGGGCTCAGATGACAAACCCACCTTCATAGGTATCACAAGGGATAAGAAACTAAGAGCAATTCTACCCAACGCCAGATATCTAAACCTCCAGATGCGTGCACCCAAAACACTCCTTGGCATGGGAAACATCGATATCTGTGCAGTTACAGATGCCTGGTTCAGGGCTACTGAGAGCACACCAGCACTACCGGGTTTAACACGGTTGATTTCTTTGAAACAGTCACCAAGGCCATTGACGAGGGGAAGGTGGTTCACACAGCCTACCTGGACCTTGCAGAAGCCTTCACAACAATACCCCACTTGGGCATTCTAGAAGGTCACCAGCTTAAATATAAGGCCCTATGTCACTAGATGGATTGCACAGTGGCTCAAGGACAGATACCACATGGTTAGCATTGCTGGAGCCATGCCAGACCCCACAACAGTTACGGGTTGTGTCCCACAAGGCTCAGTCCTGGGACCCTCTTGTTTGGTATATATTTCTTGGAGGTACAGGCCAACACGGACGGACTGTGGCTGTTCAAATATGCAGATGACTGCGAACAGGCCACCATAATCGCCTCTTCAGCTGACACAAGCATCTTCCAAAGGGGCATCATAGCAACAGACAACTTGTGCCAGAGCCATGGCCTTCTGCTTAACAGTGTTTAGAAAGGGGAATGTGCATCCTGTAGTCTGTTCACATAGTTGACAAAAGGGACATTGTTCTCACACACACTACCCCCCTCAGACAAACACACACACTTGCCATTCACAGGATTCAAACCCCTACCTAACTATGTTATGACACTTGAGACGGACGCATTAGCAGAGCGCTATTCGCATTACTGGGAGGTTTCTTTTCTCCTGCTGTACCTATTGGGTGCTGACATCATCGGTGTTTAGAAAGGGAATGTGCATCCTGTAGTGTGCTTTCCTATTTGCCAAAAGGAACATTTCCCTCACACACACAAACCCACCTCAGACTAACACACACACTTGCCATTCACAGGATTCAAACCCCTACCTACCTATGATATGACACTTGAGACGGACGCATTAGGGGAGCGCGCTATTCGCATTACTAGGAGGTTTCTTTTCTCCTGCTGTACTTATTGGGTGCTGACATCATCGGTGTTTAGAAAGGGAATGTGCACCCTGTAATGTGTTTTCCGATTTGCCAAAAGGGACATTTCTCTCCCACAGACTTACACACACACCAACCCCACAGTGAGCATTTGCAGGATTTGAAACCCCTACCTAACTATGTTATGACACTTGAGACGGACGCATTAGCAGAGCGCTATTCGCATTACTGGGAAGTTTCTTTTCTCCTGCTGTACTTATAGGGTGCTGACATCATCTGTGTTTAGAAAGGGGAATGTGCATCCTGTGGGGAGGCAGACACCAAGAACACTCTGGCTAAGCTGTCATTCCCTAGGGCAAACAGCCTAGTGTTGACCTCTACACCCATATGTTTAATTGTCAAATGCACATTATTTGTTGCTGATAGACTGTTTGCACATCTTTATTGCCATAGCATTCCCTGTTTGTATGGACAACTTGTGCATCTGTGGAAGATGTTTGCATATGGGAGGGATCCACTATATCACGTATGTCTCTGTAGTCATTTAGCTGTGTGCACTGGGCAGACTGCTATAATGTGGTTGGTTCCTGGAATACAACATAACAATACCAGCTATGTGTGTCCGACTGCTACACCGAGATCTGGCCTAAGTGTGTGAGCATGCCCAGTTCAGCCTTCCCATGGCATGTTGTCAATGTGTGAGCATGCCCAGTGTGAGCATTCCATATGGACTCTGCAGCCCACCACATTTGTGGATGGGTGTGAACTTCAACAACTATCACCCGTTTATGGTTGTGTGTTGTGTGTCATGTTGTGTAGTTACAGTACAACTGCTTTGTGTGTGAACACAACAGGGTTATACTGTGCCTGCAGTGTTTGCATGGGATACTTTGCATACAGTTGTCAACATCCTTTCACACTGACCTAACACTGTAGTACTGTATAGTGTACTGGTAGTACTTTGACTGTGGTGGGCAGTATCCTAGGCTTTACTGCTATCAGTGCTTTACATTTCGATAGTGGCCACAACAGTCTGGTTACGGGCCAGTTGTGTACATCTGATCATGTTGCATTCTGTTCAGTTATGAACTACTAAAACCAGCCTTGTCCAACATTGGTAGTGTATTCCACAACATAGGTGTACATTTGCAAACACTAGCGATGTGCCCTAGTCCATGTGTAATGCTAGTTGGAGAGTATGTTTGTCCTTCGACACACATTGTAAGTGGAGTTTGCCATGACATATGTCATGGTTAGTATACTGTGCCTCTGTCTACCTGTGACATGACAGTGGTACCCAGGTTAAATCTACCATCTCCCATCCACTCATCAGGCTTCCTATTGAGGGAGATTGATATGTGACTCTATGGGTAGCCTGTGCTGGGGGTGGCTTCTGTGTTATGGAGCACGCAGTACAGCTTGTCCTATGTAAGTCAGTGCTGGGGTTCAGGTCTCTCATGTGCATAGCTCACTGCCATTCGGATTGTACAAGGTGCAGCATGTTTATTGATGCCAGCAACACATGGCATCTGTGCAAGCTCTTTGATACTCCTGATGAGGTACTGTTGGGGACTTTACAGTTGGTGGAGGTGTCTGCTGAGGTACATCCCACAGGGGCTATTGTAGTCAATTGTACCGCTGATGAAGGATGACTGCAGAGCCACAATGACCTCCCCTTATCTAGATCTGACAGCCTTCGTGATTAGGTGGGTATATGGTATGTTCCTGTAAACACTACAGCACATGTTTGTCCAATGCAGGATATCTATCACCTTGTGTCCCCAGGTCTCTCATTACATGTTAACTACATAATGGGTTAACACATATGTGGTAATTGGTGTGCACTTACTGTATATCCACGAGGGTTGACTATACACGTTTCTGCACTTAGCTTGCTGACATGGCTATGGCACCAGTTTCCTGTTTCTATGTGGCCCTTTTGTGGGATGCTTGTGTCAGCTGATGGATCATATGTGGTGAGCAGTTTGTAGTCCTCTGCAAACATGTTCGGACACAGTCCTTCCATGTTTGCCTGTACCTATGGGACATATATACCAGACGGGGGGATCCCAGGACAAAGCCTTGTGGGATGCCAGTTATATCTGGTTTGTAGTCTGACATGGCTGCAGCATGTCTGACCATGTCTGTTCTGTCCTTGGTCTGGTTTGCAACCCCTCTACTGACATGTGGGTTTATATTTAAGCTGGTGAGCCTATCTATAATGAACACGTAGGGTATTGTATAGAAGCCTTTGCAAGGTCCAGATACACTGTGTGGAGCACATTGCCCTTATCAATGACCTTAATGGCTGTTTCAATTGAGTCAAACATGGTTAGGGGCAGGATCTGCACTTGGGGAGGCCACACTGGGTTGGGTCCGTTGTCAGTAGGTCCCCAATATCTTTATGTCTGTGGTACATGCTGATCCTTTCCATAGCTGTGCAAACCGAGCTTCTCAGGATTCTGGGGTAGTAGTGTTCAGTATCCATTCAGGCAACACCTTTGTTGAGAAGGACCACTGTTGTTGTACACTGCCTTTGGGTACATATTCTGTGGTAAGGCTGACATTGCGCAGTAGTGTGGTTTTGCATTCCATTCATCTTGGAGTCCATGTTGCACTAAGCCCAGGACAACATCTCATACCATTGCTGCTGTGTGTTTTGCTTTGTAGATGTTGGCTGTTACCTCGGCATCTGCAATGTCAGGGGGCCAGCAGTCTGCTGGGATAGATATTCTGCATTCGGGGGTTGCACTGCACCTGTCAGGATGTATGTTGGCAATATGTGTGTGTGTTTGTGATATTTGTGTGATTCAGGGCATATCTGTGAATTCCCAACATGGTTCCTACCATCAGTTGTGAAAGCCTTGGGATTATCCTTAGTGTCCTGTACAATTTGTATCTTCATAGGTTCATAGGGTCATACTAGGCTATCCACCCTGGGCATTTGTTAGCCTAGCCAGAGTGTGTGTGGCTTTTGACACCCCTTGCTATGTGCATATTATGGCTATTTATGTTTTGCTTGGCTGTGCCTCTGTCTGGACATGACACAGTTAAGACCCCCAGTGTAACTCTACAATCATCCATCCACTTGGCAAGATTCCTGTTGAAGAGTGTCAGTGAGGGGCTCTGCCTAACATGGAATGGGATTCTGGTCCAGGGTGTGGAGAGCCTCTGGATTATGTATCTGTCCCACCAGCACATCCTATTTCATTATTTGTTGAGGTTGACATCTCTCCCTCTCACAGCTCCGATGGATTTGTGTTTTCTGGGGTGGAGCATGTCCATTACTCCTGTGTTGGGCATGGCCTCCTACAACAGGCATGCAATGCCTCTGTGTAGGCAGTATGTGACTGGATTCAGCTGGGGTGTCTACAGCCAGGCAGCATATGACATATATTTGTGACCCTTTATCCTATTGGTGAGGTACCTTTGAGGTCTTTCTAACTGCTGCAGGTGTCAGGTAAGGTACATCCCATATGAGGCATTGTACTGGATTATGGGTGTGAGTGGGGTAAAGTATAGGGGCACACTGACCTCTGTTGCCGTAGATGTGACTCCTTTCCTGCTACGGTGTCACATGTAGACAGTCTTCCTAGCCACATTGGCAATGTGGGTGTCATATAACAGGTTACTGTCCACTTGTGTCCCTAGGTCCCTGGTTACTCTTTCTATACATACTGGTTTACCACCTATGTGGTAATTTGTGGTACCTTGTTTGTTATTTGGTGGGACATTCATACTGTCCATTGTCTTCAGGACGGCTGGGTGGGGTTATTGTGTGTGAGAGTGCGGTCTGTAGCATGCTACAGACTGCACAGCAGTCTTGCCTACAGTTAGTTGCACATGTGTGAACTCCATTGCCTTGTGCATTGTCAGTTACCTGGACGTATGGGTGTCTGTGCTGACTATGGATACTCACCATCCTTTTATGTTTCGTTCCAGGGTTTGGGGCCATGACACATGATACGTGGTATAACCTGGTAGTGCTGGTGTGCTGTCAGGAGGCTTGCAGCAGGTTTCTGTCACTGCACAGACATCGATGTTCTCCATTCTGGGGATGGCCTCGGGAGCATGCATATTGGGGTGTACACATCTGGCATTGGTCAGCATTTCCCTTATGTTTCTTCCCACTTATGTTTTCTAGGGTGGTGGGTCAGTCTTTTCAGCCTTGCCTACATAAGGCTCTATGGAGGTGGCAAAGGCCTTATCCAATATTCAGATGCCCAGGGGTAACAGGTGCAGGCCATCCCAAGGACAGCTGCGTGGCTTGTCAGGCATGACATCCCAAGCAGACAGACATTGCATCCCCTTGGAATGACACCAGTATGTGTGCCACTTGCTATGACTGATCATTCCGTGTTTGTACTGTGGCATTACTCTTGGTAAGGGTAGGATGCTGCAAACGGTGAGTGTCATACCGGCCTGGACTACATAATCAGATAGCTCATCTATGTCTCTTTTCATGTAGTCTAGGGCGGTACATCTCAGGTCATTCACACCAGCATGGACTATGACTGCATCATATTTCTACTTGCTTTGGAGTGACCTACATACTTCTGTTATGTGGCATATTGTGGCGGCCTACAGGCAGCTTACTGTACCCTTTCCCTTGTTCAGTCTGGTGTGCAGGACAGCAGTGTGTCTGACTATGGAGTCACCTATTACAACTGTATCAGGCATGTTGTTTCTCCTTCTGGCCTGTGACTGTTTGGCACACCAGCTTTGTGTGCTATGTGTTGCATGTGCTATGTTTGGAGGCTGTTTGATTGGGTGTCTGCTTTAGAGGCCTCTGTTGGTGTGCTGTGTTTGTAATTTGTGCCTCCGGGAATGTTTGTCTGTGTTTATATGTTTGGTTTGCAGTTGTGATAGGTCTATGTGGGACTGTGTTTGTGGTGTGTGTGGTTACCTTCTCCTACTGACTTGTTTTGGGAGTACTGAGTTGAGGGTGCTCAGCCTCCAGTTTGGATGGATAGTTGCATCTCTCACATATTTTTGTATTTCTTGGGTGGAGTTGGAGGTTGTCTGTGTACTTGGGGCAGGTGTGACATTGCCTCAGGATTCACAGATTCCACTTGTTGTGGCTGGCCTTACTGGATTGCATGTGTGG
This sequence comes from Protopterus annectens, assembly GCF_019279795.1. Taxonomy (NCBI): domain Eukaryota; kingdom Metazoa; phylum Chordata; order Ceratodontiformes; family Protopteridae; genus Protopterus; species Protopterus annectens. The sequence goes on from NC_056741.1 coordinate 134,645,965, forward strand.
ACAGATTTTATTGCCATACTACTGCTCAGTGATTACTTCATTGTTCATGTTTGCTCTATCATGTAGTAGCTTCCTCATTCTCTTGCATGTTTTGGTTATGGCTGGTGTCCACCATGCCAGATGTAGGCACTGTGTCTTGTTTTAATTTAGGGCTGCATAATCCAAGCATTCCTGGCAGTGTTCATGGAATGGCTGTATTACAGATTCTGAGGTGTGGCCCATATTTTGCACCTGCACGGGACCTTTAATGGATTCCACATCAGTTTGGAGGAGTGCAGATATTGCTTAACACATGTTTTCCACTGTGGTTTCCCGGCCAGGGACTGTGGTCAGGTTTAGTATATCCAGTGTGATTACTCTATGGTCTGGTTTTACCAGTGAGCAATACACTTCTCATCTTGACATCCAGTACCCATGTTGCTGGTTATCACATCCAGTATGCTTACCCCTCTTGTGGGAGTGGTACGTTGTTCCTGGGCCTTTTGGTTTGTGGATTCTATGAACCTTTGTCCGACACTGTTGGAGCTAGTATAATGCTCCCAGTCTATGTCTGGGTATTTGCAGTCACCCAATATACTGTGGGTTGGAGGACTTGATATATTCATGTATTTCAGCATAGGCCGGATGCAGTTCCTGGTTTTGGGACAGTAGTCTGTAGCAGGCTATAAACTGGGGGGCAGTTTTAGCCACTGTTACTTGAGCATGGCTAGTCCATGCTGCTTTTTGTTGTGGTACCGACATGGGGGTGTGGTTATCCTTGACAATTCTTGCTAGTCACCCTCCTTTTGTAGCTTGTTCCAAGTTTTGAGGCTGTACAGCACAGTATGAGGTGTAACCTGGTAGTGTTAGGGTGCTGTTGTGAGCCTTGCCTCAGTTTTCTGTTACAGCACAGTTATCAACATTCTCCATACTGGGTGAGTTTAGACTGCATGCATCTTGCTGTTTCAACTTATCCCTTATCTTATTCTTATCCCTTCTGGTACCTATGGAGATAGGTTTGTGTTTTGAGCCTTACCTATTCAGGGCACACTGTGGGTGACGACAGCCTTTGCCAGTATCCATACGGCCTGCACTGATAGGTGCATGCCAGTCCTAGCAGGTGGTGCATCATGTCATGCTCAGCATGTCATCCCAGACTGGCACACATTGGGTCCCCTTGGACTAACTGCGATACTTCAGTCGATTGTTGCACTTGATCATCTCGTTGTCATGTTGTGGCATGCTGCTTGGTGAGGGTAGGATGTTAGTCAGGGTCCTCAGGTGTGCATATAGTACTTGGTGTTACATTACTTGACACATAGCATTCATGCCTCAGGTGGTGCAGCAGGGCTGCCTCTGTCGGATGCGCATATTACACTTCCCTGTACATGTTTGAGAGCAGGTTGTGTCACGTTAGGCATCCCTGTTACTATATGAGTGAGTCAGAGAGAGGTATCATTCCCAAGGTTCCTACTGAGTCAATGTATGTGCTATGTGTTGCCTCTTTGCCAAGGCCAGGGCATACTGGGCACGCCTCCTTCTGCCTACTGGGGCAGGCTCAGGTTGTTCCTCCTCCGAGTCACGCTCTGCCTGTGATGGCCTTGGCAATGGTGGGGGGCTGTTTGGCCCGGCCCTATGCTGGTCCTGCTGCAGCTGTTTTCGCAAGATCATATTATGTAGCATAGCACATACCATGACAATTTGGGTACATGTAGTTGGTGTGTACTGCAAGGCTCCACCAGATGTGTCCAGACACCGGAACCGTGACTTGAGCAGCCCAAACACACGCTCTATCACATTATGTGTTTGTGCGTGTGCCTCATTATGGCGTTCCTGTTCAGGTGTGTGTGCGTTTCTGATGGGTGTCATCAGCCACGGCTCCAGTGCATAACCAGCATCCCCCACTAGGTGTCCGTGTGGGATGTCCCCATTGGCAAATGTCTGGTACAGCTGCGTCAAATGCCAGATGTGGGAATCATGATAACTCCCAGGGCAGCCAGTACACACATTCATTATTATGCCCTGGGCATCACACACGACCTGGCAGTTGATGGAGGGGAAGCCCTTGCGGTTTATGTAGGCCCTACCCCGCTCTCCTGCTGGTGCTTTGATGCGTATGTGCGTGCAGTCTATAGCACCCAGTACCTCAGGGTATTCCGCTATTTGCTGGAAGAGACGCATATTGCTGGCCAATACCTCACGGGCATTGGGGAAATATACATGATCACCGACATGTGCTGACATGGCATCCAGGAACTGGTGTAGTACCCTGGAGGCTGATGCCTGTGATATCCCCATTATATCGCCAGTTGGTCTCTGGAAGGCACCTGTTGCTAGTATTCTTAGGCCAACACATACCTTGGTTTCCACTGGGATGGGTTCCCCTCTGTTGGTTCTGTGTGTGAGGCATGGCCTGCACAGCTCAACAATCTGCTGCAGGAGCTCTCTGTCCACTCTATAGCGCTCTACTATCTCCAGCTCATGTAACCCATGGTAGGTGACCCTGGGCCTGTACACTCTTCTCTGTCTCCTCACTGTGGGTTGTCTGGCACCATCTGCATTGTCACCACCCTCAGCAAGTCGCCTATGTCTCATTATGACAGCTATGGCAGCCCCTAGCATTTCTGCTCTGAGTTCAGCTTTTTCAGTTTTCACTTCTATTAGCTTACTCCTGTCTTGCAGTGTCTCTTAATGAAAACATCCTGCACTACTGTTTGCAGAGTTTTAAGTGCTGGGCTGGGCTACTATTCTGCCTGTGTAATTGCCTGCTTCTAATTATTTTCACCTGCTAGCTTCAGCAGTTATCCCTGCTAGCTTCCTATTAATTCTATTGCTTCCTTTTTCCTCTCTGTTTCCTCAGGGGGGAGCAACTTGCATACTATCTGAAACACGCTCACAGTGGCTTACATGCGCGCACACGTGCTTACACGGTTATGGATCTACTTATTCAGGTTTAAACGCGCGCACACCCGCGCAAACAGTGTTAAACATCTCCCAACACGCTCCCACATGCTCATACTGCCTTACACGCGCGCACACTGCCTTACTCGTGGTTCTTTGCGCGCACACGTGCGCATGCACGGCCAGCAAGAACCTTTGGTGTAGGTAACAGTGTACACCTTCCATTTCTTGTCTTTCCATGACTTATCTAGTGGCACACCTCTTTCCATGATCTGTGCCTGTCATCTGTCATGTTACACTGGCCTCCAATGAACTGCGTTTCTTTCTACCATTCCCCCCAGTGATGTCACCTATCTCCTACTCTATTCCTCCCCCTTTTGTATCTCTTACACTACTCAGGCCGTGCTCATTTGCTATGTGACTGTGGGATTCAGTATCCTAACCCTCATTTACATGAGATTGCCTACTAATGCTTGGTTACATGTCTTAGACTCAGCTTCCCCCCTTAGCAACCACTACACGGTGGCCATGTTGGTTTTGGTCTGCTGGTCCCTGCATTGTCATTCCATGTATTGCATGAAACCCACATTTGTGGGTTTATACCCTTCTTTTTTATGTTTTTATACAGCGCAGCCCGTTTGCGCGGGGCTGCGCTGGGTTTAAACATCGGCGATTGCCGAAAAAAAATATATATTTTTAATATTTTTGCATCGTGTTATCTTGCCAATGGCCACATATTTGGCCATTGGCATGCTGCCTGATTCATATGCAACCTTTTTTGGGAGCTGACATCGCTCCATTGTGGATTTTGCAGAAATGTACTCAGTTGTCAACTGAGTACATTTTTGCAGCTAAAACATCTCCTACACGGACTGGTTTCTGCTTCGTGGATCGCTAATATACCTCATTTGCATACCTTTCTAATGCAAGTGAGGTATTTAGCATGTCCACGCCCAGTCCGTGTAAGAGACGTTTTAGCTGGTCTCTTACACGGAGTTTAGGGCTGTTCCTGGATCGCGAGGCTTGCATGGAGTGTTGCACGTCTCTTACACTCCATGCAAGCCTTCGTGAATCCTTATAACTGTCTAATACATTGATTATGTTGAGCAGACAACTTTTAACAACAATGAAACTAAATCAGCTATTTACATAGGCCTGAAAAATGTTTGAATAGTACAAATATTTTAAGGGAAAAAAAACTTTCAGTGAAGCAAACAAATAATGATTAAACAGGGTTAAAAATCAGTTCAGAAAGTCTCAATTAGGTTTAAAACCTTTGTCCATGGACTATTAGTAAAAGTCCTCGGATATATTCTAAGTTCTTTAGCTCTGACTTCCTTGTTTATGGTTTCTTCTAGTAAGGAGAGAAATTCACCAAGACTCAGAGAGGTGGTAAAGGTCCATTTCCTTGTAATACATTTCCTGGCCACTGCTAATATTGTCCATAAGTATGAGTCCGATTTATTCAAAGAAAAGGTTTCATCAACATTAAGAAAAATTAACATTTTAGTTAATGCAAAGTTATCTGAAAATAAAGCTGAAAGAAAATCATCAGTATCTCTCCAAAATTTTCTTAGTTTAGAGCAATCATAGAAAATTCGGAACTGATCTGCATTACATGGTGTTATTCAAGTTTTTGAATTTAGCAATTTTGTCAGGAGTTTAAAATATTCTGCGTAAATACTTCCAAGTAAATACACTCCAATATTGACCCCAAGAAGTGAATTTTACGTTTTTCTGTTGGGGAGAGACTATGAGGTAAGCCTTTAGTTATTGTGTTCCATTAAAAAAGACCTTTTTTAAAGAAGTGACTAGAAGGCAGCTAAGAATCACAGTCCTGTGAGATAGAGTCAAGAAGGGCTTTACCATATTTATTTGGAATCCCAGACTGGTCAGAAGAGACATAAGTCGTTTTAATGCTTTTTGACATCTAGATAAAGACTCTGCAAAGATACTTAAGTTGTCTAAATAAGGAAATGTGTGAATGTCATTTAGTATGAAATAAGCTACTACTGGAGCTAGACAATTTGTGAACACCCTTGGAGCTATAGTTAATCCAAAGGTTAATGCAGAGAAATGATAATGTAACCCAGAAACAGAGAACCTTAGAATTTTCCTGAAGCCTGTGGCCATGGGAATGTGGTAATAAATATCTTTTAAGAGTTACCGTATGTCTCTGGGGAGGAATGGGGTTTAAATGGTTCTCTAATGTCAACATCTGGAATGCTGGTACTTTCACATGAGATTTAGAAATGAAAGATCTAGTACTGGTCTCCAAAAGGCTGCTTTCTTTGGTACCAGAAACTTTCTGGAATAGAAGCCTTTGCCTCTTTTACTTGCAGGCACAGGTTCTATGTCTCCTTGGATGTTTAAAGATTGAAGAACCTGGGGAAAAGTTCTGTTTGGTTTGGTTGATGGGAAAGAATTTGACTGACAGGAGATTTTTATATCCAGTGCCACATTTGTAACCTTCATGCATCACTTTAGCAGGCAAGTGACAAATCTTTTACCAAAAGAGCGATGTTGAGGCCAAGTTTGTGGAACAGATCTGTAGAGATATTGGCTGGAGGGGAGGTTTTCAACTCTGTATTTATTTATTTATTTGTTTGTTTGTTTATTGACATTTGTTTATCGTGAAAAGTCCAGTGGGCCAAAATAAGCCCATTTTCAGTGGAGGCTGGGGGAGAAAAGCTCCAAGGTTACAATATCAGTCACATGACATTTCAAATACATTTCAAACAATTTAAAAAATAACATACAAAGAGTTTCATAAAGTAGTCATCAGTTCCAGGTTATGAAAATACTTACATGTGGTTTCAAATAAGTTCCAGACAATTACAAAAGAATCCAGAGAGTAATCATCAGTAATTTGTATGAGGCAAATAAACTAAATAAAACCTAATGCTGAAGGAAGGAAAAAAAGATAAATATAGTACAGCAGATAACAACAATGCATAAAAGCAGAGAGGAAGAACCATCAAGAATAAACAGTACATGCAATAATTTCAAGAATTTTTTTTCTTTTTGTTTTGTTTTTTGGACCAGGTAAAACTGTGTGATTAAGGGATGACTTGGAAACATTTTGGGCATTGAAGAACATTGTTGGCAGTATATATGAAAGCAAACCTTGCACCTGGATTAAATGATTAAATAATATCAAGTGTAGTCTGAAAAAGAATGTGCCGACTTGCAGTTCTCTTTTATTTTGTACATACTGTAACATATTGCAAAATATATCTGTTTTTGCTGTGATTTGTTTTTTTGTTTGTGTGACATGTGACTTGTAGGGAGGGTTTTTTAAGTGTTGTATGCTTCAAACTCTTGTAATAAATAAATGTAAAAGCTCAAGTATATTCTGTCTGTGGTTCCTTGTGTGTGTGTGTGTGTGTGTGTGTGTGTGTGTGTGTGTGTGTGTGTGTGTGTGTGTGTGTGTGTGTGTGTGTGTGTGTGTGTGTGTGTGTGTGTGTGTGTGTCATGTGCCATGTGTGAGACACAGTATGGGTTCTAAAAGAATATTTCTGCAGGCTTTGCTTGTGCATGGGCTTCATACTGGTATGGTGGCATGTGACATGCCTGGACTGCCCAGCATGGTGTCAGTACTATGTTTAGCAGTGCTTATCAGGATGGCTGTGGCAATAAAGCCATGTCCTGTGCCCACTGGAATTATGTGCAGCAGAGATGGCCTACCTCATGGCCTTGATGATTGCCCAAAGGGAAGGGCACTGGGGCAGCATGACCTCTTACAGTGTCAGTCTCTTGCAACCAGTGGTTACCTCCCACTATGTTGCTAGTGCTTGCAGAAGTATGTGCAGAACACCTACATTTCCATAAAAAACAACCACTAGTTTCTGTCAAGTAATGAGGTACAAGTTGATAGAATGAAGCTCATACCTAATATGTTGGGCTGCCAAAGTCTGTCTGCATAGCTGAACTTCTGCAACATCCTGCTGCCTCTCCAGCCTAGTAGTATGCCTGATCAACAGCCAATTCATGTATTTCACTGTGCCATTTGGCTGCAGTTCCTCTTATTCTAGCTTAGCCTTCATCATTCAGACTTCCCTTCTCCTCAATCACCCCTCTCAGATACTTGAAGCTGTTATCCTATTCCACTATTTTCCTTTCTATCACAATTCTTGGTTTCTTCTGATGTCTGCAATAAGCAGTGGACTGTTTGACATGCATGCTGCCCTGCAATCATTAACATCATCATAATCATCAACCTCCTTTTTTATATTTTCTACATGGGGTGAGGTGTCGTGTCAAGTTGCCATCTCTCTCAGTTCAATGCTGCTCTCCTACCTTCTTTGACAGTAATACTAACTGTCTTAGGTCTTCTCTCACATAACCCATCCATCTCTTTTCTTGATGACCTCATTTTCTCTTGCCTTCTTCTGAGCTGTCCTAAATATTGCTTCACCACATTGTCTTCTGCTTTCCTGCATATATGCCCAAACCACCATAATCTGTTCGTTTTGACCTTCTCCGCAATTGGATCTACTTGGGCTTCTGCTCTATCGTCATTTCTTCATCTGTCCCACAGTGTGCATGATGCCACCCATCTCAGGCATTCCATCTCCATCACCTCTAATTTCCTCAACTGCTCTTTCTTTACTGTCTGTGTTTCTGTTACATACAGTAGTACTGGGCACACCACTGTTTTGTAGACCTTACTGTTCAGCTTCTTTGGAATTTTTCTATGACACACTACCCCTGGCACTCTGCAAGTGAGCTGCAGCCTCTGTCATTCTAGCTTTGACCTTCCCATGTAGACTTCCCTTCCCCTCAACCACTCCTTCAAGATACTTGAAGCTGTTAACCTCTTCCACTATTTTCCCTTTTATCTCAATTCTCAACTTCTGATTTTCCCAATTTCCTGCCATTACATCTGTATTATCTGTACTTTCATCCCATGTGTCTTCAGTTTTGTATACCATTCTCCTATCATTTACTAAGTTCTTGCTCAGTCTGCCTGTAATGCCATATTGTCTGCATACACCAGCTTTGTTGATCTATCCCCTCTGAACCATTTGCTAATGTAGTCCATCCCAGCTAAGAATAACAGTGCTCAGAAATTATCCCCTCTGTGGAACAGACTCTCCATTCATGTGAAGCAGAGCTCTTTCCTAAGCCTTTTCAAACATGATTTGGATCAATGGATGTGAAATTATAAACTTATCTCTGGCTTGTCACCTGCATCCCTTATGAACAAAGGTAGCTTGTAGATGTCTAAATCACATATATATTCTAAAGCTTTCTAACCTCTGGGCATTCATCATTGAGAGAATGGGGTATGAATGGCTAAGCTTAAAAGAGCTCTAGGACTGTTAGCCTAATAACCTCCATTGACCCTGTGATCCATCACATCATCTAGATGAAACTGAAGCCTTAGCCAAGCATGTCCTCTAAGAACAAAATCAGTTACAGCTGCTCTAGAAAAAGCATCAGCATCATGCCTGCATTTAATAGAATACCTTGCCACTTCGGAGGGAGAGCTGATCATGTCTTCTAAGGAGGATTTGGTGTCATAGTTTGGTACATTAGAAACTATTTTGGCCATATTATCAGAAATGGTGTTGTTACAGATAGCAATAGTGGTGGGTAAAAGGTTTGATAGCTTTGTGAGATTCTAAAAAAATAACATCTGGATAAGAAGAAGTTTTTTTTCACAGAATTTATGATTTTCTAGTACATTATAAAATCTGTCTGGCTTCTTTGGTGCAGGAGCTTGAGTTTGGATCCAAAGAACCTGAGAAAAAATGTGTCTCAGGGGCTTCTAATACTGGTGGACTAGCAGTAGGCAAGAAAGCCCTGTTGTTGTGGGGGTCTTGAAAAGAACAGTTAGCTGGAATTTTATTTATTGATTGATTTATGATTACTGGGAAAGTCCTACTGGGTAGAAGCCCATTTTCAGTGGAGGTCTGGGGAGAAAAGCTCCATATTATTATAAAACATTTTAAGAACAATAATTATACAATCTTCAAAAATAAAACAAAAATATCTGCAGATGAAATAATTGTAACAAATTCAACATAATATAAAAACATTGGTTAAGAATCGATACAAGGCATATGACAATCATTAATATTAGAGAAATTTTAGACATTTTGTAGAGAAAGTGAAGGAAGTTAGTCTAATACAAACAGAAATTGCAATATAAAGTTAGAGAAGAACAGGCTAATGCTATATTTAGAGAGAAAGCCAGTGAAGAAAATTTAGAAAGCAGTAAGTGAGAAAGGGAGAGTAATAAGGTATATGGAATGAAAGGGTACTTGTTCACATTTTATAAGTGGGGTAAGGGGAACATTTGTGTTTCCTGATAAAATAATGGAGTTAATTAGGAAGATATGTGAAGAGTCAGTGGCAAAATCAAGGTGGGAGAGCTCCTACCTCACTGTTTCTGAATAGTGGAACCAGGCAGGGGTGTCCTTTTTCTTCTTTCTTATTTGCCTTATACTTAGAGATATTCTCAAAAATAAATACATAAATGCATACATACATACATACATACATACATACATGCATAAGGGACTCACAAGTAAAAGTGTATAACTGGCATGCTATTCAAGAAAAAAACAGCCTAATTTACATTTGCTTTTACCCTGTATTTAATAAATCTAGAAAAGAAAATTCCAATGCTGTGGAACATTTCGAGATAGTGTCAAGGTTTTTTTTCGGGATATAAAATAAACGACGATAAACCAAAGGCTATAGCAGTAAACTATGTCCCCAAACATGAAATAAGTCAGCCAAACACATATCTATGGGAACATTATAAGATGAAGTATTTAGGTGTTTGTATTAAAACAAATTATATTATGGTAGCCAAGGATATATAGGAAGAGACTAAACAAAAGATAATACAAAAAGTGTGAAGTTTTTGAAGTTCTCAATGATGGATATGGATAGTAAAATATAAGCAGTGAAAATGTTTCTACATCCTTTCATGTTATATACATGTCAGGCATGTCTTTAGCAAGCAGAGGAGAAGCTGTAAACCATAATCAATAAAGATTTGAATTAATTTATTTGTGAATTAAAGAGGGTAAGAGTTAAGTGGGATAAGTTGTACCTCCCAACAGAACAAGGAGGTTAAGTGGGATACATTGTTTCTCCCCACAGAACAAGGTGGTTAAGTGGGATACATTGTTTCTCCCCACAGAACAAGGAGGTTAAGTGGGATACATTGTTTCTCCCAACAGAACAAGGAGGTTAAGTGGGATACATCGTTTCTCCCCACAGAACAAGGTGGTTAAGTGGGATACATTGTTTCTCCCAACAGAACAAGGAGGTTAAGTGGGATACATTGTTTCTCCCCACAGAACAAGGTGGTTAAGTGGGATACATTGTTTCTCCCCACAGAACAAGGAGGTTAAGTGGGATACATTGTTTCTCCCCACAGAACAAGGAGGTTAAGTGGGATACATCGTTTCTCCCTACAGAACAAGGTGGTTAAGTGGGATACATTGTTTCTCCCCACAGAACAAGGTGGTTAAGTGGGATACATTGTTTCTCCCCACAGAACAAGGTGGTTAAGTGGGATACATTGTTTCTCCCCACAGAACAAGGTGGTTAAGTGGGATACATTGTTTCTCCCCACAGAACAAGGAGGTTAAGTGGGATACATTGTTTCTCCCAACAGAACAAGGTGGTTAAGTGGGATACATTGTTTCTCCCCACAGAACAAGGTGGTTAAGTGGGATACATTGTTTCTCCCCACAGAACAAGGAGGTTAAGTGGGATACATTGTTTCTCCCCACAGAACAAGGTGGTTAAGTGGGATACATTGTTTCTCCCCACAGAACAAGGAGGTTAAGTGGGATACATCGTTTCTCCCTACAGAACAAGGTGGTTAAGTGGGATACATTGTTTCTCCCCACAGAACAAGGTGGTTAAGTGGGATACATTGTTTCTCCCCACAGAACAAGGTGGTTAAGTGGGATACATTGTTTCTCCCAACAGAACAAGGTGGTTAAGTGGGATACATTGTTTCTCCCCACAGAACAAGGAGGTTAAGTGGGATACATTGTTTCTCCCAACAGAACAAGGTGGTTAAGTGGGATACATTGTTTCTCCCCACAGAACAAGGTGGTTAAGTGGGATACATTGTTTCTCCCCACAGAACAAGGTGGTTAAGTGGGATACATTGTTTCTCCCCACAGAACAAGGAGGTTAAGTGGGATACATTGTTTCTCCCAACAGAACAAGGTGGTTAAGTGGGATACATTGTTTCTCCCCACAGAACAAGGAGGTTAAGTGGGATACATTGTTTCTCCCCACAGAACAAGGTGGTTAAGTGGGATACATTGTTTCTCCCCACAGAACAAGGTGGTTTTGGATTACTACATCAGAAGGGAATCTTTAGAGCTACACAGTTTTGTGTCATATACATAACACAAGCAGACAGCTATAAATCAAAGTGGAACAAATGATGCTGAAATGGAGGGGGAATTTGGAACAAGCAATAATAACCACTTATAATATCATATTTACAAAGTAGCAGAGAGTATTTTGAGAACTAAGGAATACAGGAATGGAGAAATGAAATTTTACCAATAGGGATGATTACAAGTAGGGGTATAGAAACCAGGCAAGAGGAAGCTGGAATTTGTTGGAGAAAGTTAGCAAAAGAATCAAGGTAAAGGGAGTAAATAACTAGGAAGGTAAAAGTCAAAGAGTGGGATGAGGTCAAGCAGAGGTTTGGACTGATGGTTGGAGACTGCCTTCCCTACCAGGAACGGATAGACTATAGGCAAAAAGAAATGGACAAGGGGGTATCAAATGAAGTGACAGCTTTGATTGAGTTTATAACTGAGTTGATAACAGACAATGAGGTTAAAAAAGGAGTACTTGTAGGACATAAAAAATAGTGCATGATAAATGCAAGAATCAATTAGAAGTTAGAAATGACTGGAGTAGAGAATGAAAAAGCAATATAAGTGATAATGGAAGGATATTTTTCTATAACTTCCAAGTATGCAATAAAATCTAGAAGAAGTATTTTAGGCATTTTATACCCCAAGTAGATGTCAACATTTTTTTCACAGGTAGACAGCAATTGTTGGAGGTGTGATAGGAAAAAGAGGGGAACTTCGAACATGTTTGTGGGACTGCAACAAGTTGAGAGACTATAAAAATTCCTTAAAGGGAACTTTGCCAGAAATGTTGAGGAAGCAAATTACTATAGCTAAGAAAATGATTATTTTGGGCTGGGATATAGAAACTAAATTACCCAGCCATAGTATATCTCTACTAAGTTTAATGCTGTTGGCTGCCGAAGAAGCAATTACTGGAAAATGGAAATCAAAATCTAAGCCATCTATAACAGAATTATTGAATGTTGTAAAGGAGAAAAAAGACTTAGAAGTTGGACCTTAAGAAAATGGAAGGAGCAAACTACCAGGAATAAACACAATTTGTGGAAACAATACATGTTCATGTTAAGGAGGAGTGACATTTTAGGGAAGGCAGGACTTGAGCAATCAATGTAATATTAAATTGAATAATAATTGTTAAGAAATAAATAAGATATGTATAATGCATGAAAAAAAAATCTTTGTAATGGTTTGTTTTCCAGCCATACAGCAGTGTAATGTGTGAAGTCAATAAAGGTGTCGAAATGGTGCATATCTTCATATAGTTTCATCACATAAAATAAAAATGTCACCTGCAAATAATAAAATTTAAATTCCTCTGTCCTCACCACACACCCATTAACATCTGACAACTGAATTGTTGCAGCCAGGATGTAAGACAAGCAATTCCATCGTAAACTTGAAGGCTAACAAAATAGCTACACTTGTCATTAATATATTATCAAACATCTCCCAGCAACACAGTCATATTGATTATTCATTACTAACACTGGTGCATAACTAGCCAAATATCAAGACATAATCAACAAGAATAACTTACAGTCATGATTTAGTATTGAAATGGGTCTATAGGAAGATGCTATACCAGCTTCTTTAGACAAAACTATTACTACAGCCTGTTCTCTTGGCTGCTATGAATTCATTACATACTCAAACCAAACACTGAATCACTTTATCCTTAGCACTCATATACAGTTCCATAAGTAGTCCATCACCACTGGAAGTCTTTCCCAAGGCCTGTCCCTTTAATGCCTAACATATATCTTCTGCCACTACAGGACACATCCTAATTAGTCTTTCTCCTAGTTTTCATTCTTATTGTTATACTAATTAGTCTGCACTTTATATACACCTTCATGATATTTTCTATCTCTGCTATGACTGTCAGTTCTTTAATTAGAGTACACCCACTCTGAATACACAGCACCACAATAATTCTCTAGGACCACTGTTGCTTTAATCTAGTGCCAATGCCATGTGATTTTATGGAAAACTGCAACAACGTATCCCAAATCGCTTCATATAAAATTCATCCTTTTATCCAACAATGCATGTATCATGCTCTTAGCAGTCTCAATTTCACCCTGAACACTATTCTCCTCATCTATAAAGCCTGAATTTAAAAAGTGCAAAACTGATCTTATTTATCCTCAAAGCATCTTCATGTTTACACAAGAGGTCTGTTATATATCACCCAACTTTCTGTTTCACTTTCTGCAAACGCTAACAAGGACTGTGGCTCTACTCTCAACAAGACCACCTTGCACTCATGAAATGGCTGACACCATTTCAGGAAATCCTCTTACTTTGAGTAATGAATAAAAAACATGTTCCTTTCTGTTAAAAAAGGCACCAAAGTAAGAAAATAGCATTCTATTAATTTATGATCAGATAACAGTATGAGGTGCATGCATCTATTTTGAACTAAATATTCGTGCTTCATAGAAATACAAATTTCATCTGTCCTAAACCTTGACCCAAAGTACCTGGAATAATATGTGCATTGACAGTTTCCTTGTACAATTACAGGAACATCAGTAACACTTATTACACTAGTATGAATACCCACATATCTCCCAAACCTAGGAATTCTAACAGACCTAAATTAGTTGTGGTATTCAGCTCTTCATTCAGAATACTACTCCCTTTTGAAATGGTACCTGCTTCCTGATACTGATATAAAAAGCTCACTGTTTTGTAACTGCAGGAAGATAAATACTAAAAACAGGAACCTTGATTACTCCTATAAATCCATTTATTTCTTCCTAACAACCATTATTTCCAACTGTCTCCTCCCCCATGAATGGAAGCCCCTCAAAGCAACAGGTAGAGCTTCGCTTCCTAGAGCTCCTGGAAAGAAAGAAGTAACTATTTGCTACCAAATCCCCCTCATTTAAACAGTATGTTCCTGACCAGTCAAATGCATCTCCTTTAAACCTATTACGCAGGTATGAAATTGTTTCAACTAAGGCATTGACCTTTTTCATTTATTTGGATTAATCAGCCCATTCAAATTCCAAGTTAGCATATTCATCCTTTATCTATAAAACATTCACCTTGCAACAACCTTCCACAAATCTCCTTCACTAGAACCCTTCTCTGAAGTTAACCGTTAACTTGATATAAAATATTCATGTCAAAATGTTGAGTATTGTGCAAAGAACTATAAACATAATAACCTATATACAAATCTTAACCAAAGTAGTTCAAACATAACTCAATACATGGTACCATCTTACTAAATGGTATAAACAGTTGCACAAAACCAGACCAACATGGTTTTACCTACTCATTGAGACATAAAATGTCTCTACAGTTATCTTTGTGCTATTACACTTTACAGATATTCTTTCCAAAGTTTTCCCATGGTTACTCCTTATCCCCTTAAAGTAAATATAGTCATTTTAAAAATTCCACATTGACTATGCTGTATCACAAAAATTCCACATACACAATGCTGCATTAGTCATGTTTTGGCATAGTGATGCCCAATGCTACCTTAATTCAGTGGAACACAACAATGAAATTTCCCTCCCATAGATGCCACAGCAACACAGATCTTTAATGACATCACCATTTAAACTCAGATATATAAATTTTTCTTACATTATTATTCAATAAGCATACCTAGTGACATTGTGTAATCAGATTTGTCAGAGTCCAAGTAAACATAATCAAATGTGCAGTGAAGAAAGTTACAAAATCAGCCTGTTTGTTTCCCAGAAATCTGTGCAGCCCTTTCTCAATGCAGTATTTAATTTAAAAAAATGGGAACATCTTGGCTCAGTAAGTATTGTGGAAGTGTGACATGCTCATCATCTCCCTTTGAGTCTTCCAAAGGGGTAGGAGCTGTCTCATCGTTTGCATCAGGTATCTACTCATGTATTACCAATAAAGCTTCCTGAGCATTAACAAATGTGTTTACCCTAAAAAGAAAATGTGAAAACAGCTGGATGTAATATCCAAACTTCAATTGTGTCATGTAACATTAACATATTGGCAATAAGTACTAGGCTTCATTTTTACAGGTCAGAATCAAATAGTTATTATGGGTCAAAAAATGTGTTTTCTCCTCATATGTTTTGCCAAGCCAGCACAGCAATGAAATCATTTTATCTGTTATTCTCAGCGTCTCAAGACACACCAAAATATAGCACTGTCGTCTTACCACACCTACTAGTGCAGGGGAAAGTATTCTATTCTATGCACCCACTAAATTTTGTGATTTGACTTGTATGCAAGCATGTCAAGTTCATCAATTTTCATGAATAAAAGAAGCACATTCAGACTTCTTTTCTCATACACCAGTCATTTAAAAATGTTTCTACTGATCACCTAGATCTTCCTACTTCTCTCTTAAAATTTCCATTTCAGACAATCAACGTGCACTTTATTCTTTCAATTCCTTGTTTTCCTGAATCATCTCTTCAATAGTATCAGAATGATTATTCAGGGTCACGGTCACCTTGGGGGCCTCTTTCCTTTGCTGTGACAATATAACTGACTGTCTTGATACTCACAGTCTCAATTGCTGACACAGGTATCTTCTATGCTCTTTCGATGGTTACCCATAGGTTTCCTCTTCCAGATTTGTAATGATGGTGGCCATCACCTTTTCACAACTTGCAATATTATTAAGCAGTGATGTCAGTGTCTATCCTGAACTCTAGGAATTATCACCCTTCTTCTTTAACTTTTTTACCAGCTCTCACCATTAATACTAATTTAGTCTGAGTTTATATAAAATATCATAATACTATTTGAAGTGGCACTGTCTGAAGTTTAAGTTGAATTCACTAACACTGTCCAAGAATTAATCAACGCAACAAACTTTGTTAATTACCTTTTATTCAAACTTCCATTCTCCTCAACCACTCCTCCCAGATACTTGAAGCTGTTCCTTGGCCACTATTTTTCCCTTCTATCTCAGTTTTTAGCTTCATTTGATTCCTCCCACTTGTTTCCATTGCACCTGTCTTATCTGTACTCGGTTTCATCCCATGTGCCTTCTGTATTGCATTCCTTTACCTTATCCTTTACTGAAGTACTTGCTTAGAGTCTGCCTGTAATGCCACATCATCTGCATACAGCAGCTTTGTTGGTCTGGCTTGTCCAAGCTGTTTGCTAATGTAGACCATCACAAGTATAAACAGCAGTGGGCACAGAGTTAAGCCTTAATACATGATCCAAACGCTATTCGTACTTGTGTCATTATTTCCTTATACATAGCCTGCTCTAATTCTATCAATGTTTTGGGACATTGAACCATCACTCAAATCAGCTTTCTTTGGAACTTGTCATAATGCTTTCTCCAAGTCTGGGAATGCCCAGTTGGACTCTTTCTTCATATCTAGCTTCTTCTCAGCTATCTGTCTCATTGCAAACATTGGGTCAGTTGTACTGCATCTTAATCTGAATCTGAACTGCTCATCTCCCATCTTACTTTCTAGTACTCTGTTTATTAATTTATCATTCACTCCTTCAACAATTTCATGCAGTGACATTAGTTTGATACCGCTATACTGCCCACCGTTGTGAAGGTCCCCTTTGTTCTTGTACACTAGCAATAGAATGCATATTCTTCCAGTCATCTGGAACATTCTTCCAGTTACCTGGAACATGCCTTTCTGTTCATACTGTCGTGAATGCCATCTGGAACCATTTGTCACCCTTCTAACTCAACATCTTGATCATATCTGCCTTGACCTCATCTGACCATACCGCTTCCCCAGACTTCATCTTCCATAGTGTTTTTCTTACTTCTTCGAGGGTTGGCCTATCTTCTTTTACCATAAGCTGTGTTTGGGATAGTACAGCTTCTGTGGGATTTTCTTCATTCACAAGCTGCTGGAAGGGCTCCTTGCATCTACTTTGATGTCCTATTCACTGGTGAGTAGGTTGTTGGTGGTATCCCTTATGTAAATACAGGCTATCTGCTGACTGTCTTCTTTATCGTTCCTTATTTGCACAGTGGTAGCATTATTGCCTCACAGCAAGAGGTTCTCCTGTCGATTCACGGCTGGAGTACCTTCTGTGTGTAGTCTGTATGCCCTCCCTGTGGTCGAGTGGCCTCCAAAAGACATGCGTGAATGGGTGTGCCTTCACTGAAGGTTGGGCGTCGGGCTGGCAACTCGACACCATAAAAATCTAGTGCCAATCATTAGTGGACTGGAGTTCCGCTGTGGCGACCCCTAACTGGGAAAAGCCAAAAAGATAAACAACATTTGCCTTGTAGCCTGATACAGTGTCTTTGTGACATCTGCTGAATCACATTCTTGAAGCTTGTAGACTGCCTCTAATGCCTTGTTCTTTACTATTGCAACTGTTCTTTTAGCCTCTTTGTTAGCCAATCAGTACTCCTCAGTAGTCTGGTTCACCTGGTTCACTTTTCCCTGCACTCCTTCTTTCTTTCGATGACTTCTTGAACTTCTGCATTCCATCAGCAGCTTTCCTTATGTCCCTTATTTTCATAGCTGGCTAGGTTGCATATCTGTTCTATTCTCCTCACACATGTTATTTGGAGGTGCAGTCATTCATCTTCATAGGTTCATAGGTTCATAGATTAGTACTAAGCTAACTGCCCTTGCGAGCCATTTTAAGCCTAGCCAATTATCTCCTGTAAGACTCAAACCCTGCACCTTGTGTTTGTAAGGCGAACACCTTAACCATTAGGCCACCATTCTTTTTCCTTCTTCTTCCTGTGGTGCAAGAACCCTGATTATTTCCATAAACTCCTGTGATTTTGTTTCAAATTCCAGGTCTTCTGCCTAGTCTCTGTAGACCTTAAAGCTTAAAGCTGATTGTAGCCACTTTTCTTTATGTTGTGGGCCATCTGTTTTACTAGGACTGACTTTGCAATCTCTGACTCTACCCCAATAGCCTTTTTTTTTTGCTATGAGGAAGTCTACCTCAGTGGCATGTTGGCTACTCTTCTATATGATCTTGTGACTGTCTCTCTTGATGGACCAAGTGTTGCCTCAAACCATTTGCCAGGCAGAAATCTAGACTAACCTCTTCTTTATTCCTGCTGCCTTAACTATTCTATGGGGCATAGGCTGATATTGTGAATACTGCCCTAGTCTTACACTGGAGTCTGATTGCCATGAGTTTGTCATTAATTCTGATAACATCTTTACTGTTTTCTGAAGTCTATCCCTCACCATAATTCTCACACGACTTCTAGTCTGTCCTCCCTTGAGTAGTAGACTCTGTATCACAAGCCAAGTGGCTTAACTGCTCTTCTATCTTGTCACCTGATTATGGAGGGCAGCTGACCTCCTCCTTATCATCATGTCATCCACTTCCATGTCCAGCTTTCACTCAACAGAGCTATTCCAGGTAACCCAAGCTGGGCAACTGGACACCATCAGTGCAGTAGCTTATTGACCCAGGGTTGCAGGACATTATGGAATGCATGCACTGGCCAGTAGAAGAACATAGAGCCCTCATGGAACCCTGACATAGACTGTAATAGACCAGGTTTTCACTTCGCTAATTGCTGGCAAATGCTCATGCCCATTATTCAATGCAACCTGATCACTTCAAGTCAATTTTTACATCATCTAATGGCTAGCCCTGACATGGTGAGCAGTCTGTAATCTGTGTTCTCCTGTCTAGAGAATATTGTGTACCACATTTGATTCCTAAAGCAGTTGTTCTATACAACTCTTCCCTAATAGAGACCATCTAGGGTTTCTGTTCTCTGGTGAGTCTGAGGTGAAATTGTAAACACCCAGCATTTTTTTTGGAAGTGATAGAAACCCTACAGAGACACAATGAGAGTAGACTAACACCACACCAGCATTGTCCGGAGGTCAGGATCAAACATTGTGCATAGGAGGCAAAGACCTTAACCATTATGCCAACCGCAGTAGTTTGGATGGTTGAGCGTGGTTTGGTCGGGAAAGAAATTGTCAAGTACCAGATGCACTTAGGGGTACAGAAACTGCCCTATCCATGAGGCCCATATTAAAACCAATCCCTGAGATTCAATGGGATGAATTTTGCTTAAAAGTTTCTTGTGGACTGTAGGTGGTAGCATTTTATTTATTTGTTTTTAGATCTGTTAACTGGGTATGTCTGACTGAGTGCTAGCCCATTTTCAGCAGAGGCCCAGGAGGAAAACCTTCATACGAAAACAATTACAAAGACAAATTCAAAAATGGTTGCAACTAGAGGATAACAGCATTTGCCAGAGATTTTTAAATACATAAGATACAGCTAAGAAGTCTGGGTAAATACATAGCAGAAGACATTCGAGCAATATATATTATCTATATTTATACAAACATACATATATATATATATATATATATATATATATATATATATATATATATATATATATATATATATATATACACACACACACACACACACACACACACATTATCAATACCTTTATCTATACATTTGTGCCAATACCCAGCTCTGTATTTATATCTCTATCCATAATTATCTACATTTATCTATTTTTTTGTTTATTTGTTTTATTTATTTATTTATTTTTTACCAGAGAAGCCTGACTGGGAATATCCATTTCTGAGGGAGACCTAGTGAGAAATATTCAAACTAAGTTTAAAATATGTGCAATTAAGACATGATGAAGAAAAAGCTACGATCCTGTACACTTAAAGAAATTAAATTACAATTAAATAAGATGGATTTTGTTCTAGCTGATATGGTATTTATTTAGCTGAGATGATATTGTTCTAACTAACATCAGGTTAGATCTACAGTAAAAAACATATATTGGAAGAAAATAAAAATATGTATATAAGAAATTGTCTATTTGAGACAAAACACACTATTTCTTTTTTTTGAGCTATCATTAGTTAAAGTAGATAAGGATGGGTATTTTCACGCAAAAGAAGAAAGAGAGCTGGATGTACTTAGATTTAGGGAAAGAGAAACTGCTTTCCTTTCAAAGTAAGTGGCTATAATTGGGCAACAGGAATATAAACAAGTATAAGTTACAGAAAATAAATGACAGGACTGATTAACCTGGAGTTGAGCAAGTGTCTTGTAAATGATGTTTAAGCTGGATTTTGATTTGAGCTATATTCTCTTGTTGTTTTAACTGTACCAGAATGGAACTCTGGATTTTGAAATACAGTGAGAGTAGAGGGATGCACCAGTATTATTGTTAGGTTTTGTGGCTTGTAAATGGGATTTACTATTGGATCACAAGCTCCAAACAACAGATATTTTGTAATGCAGGACATTTACCTCGGGAATGGATGAGGTTATGGACAGTGAGTAGCTGAGTGTCAGCTAGGAAGTTAGGGAGCACTAAGCAGTAAATAATTCTATATCCACCTCTATATATTCATAGACATATATATATGGGTTGTTGTACTAATTATGCTGCACAAAGGGTCACTGGTTAAATGTATCAAACTAGTGCTATAGTTGAGGTATGAATCATCAACTATAGCATCATTTGTGATTATTTCCCTTTATTATAAGCTGTGCAACAATGAAGTTAGTATATATAAGTTATGGGGTTGTGGAGGCAGAAGCCCTACATTGGGGGGAGAGGTAAAGTCCCATGGGTATAAAATATTGTGTTATATATGTGTTGAGGATCGGGTTAGTTATTTTCAATAGTCAGTTGGTGTTTTCTTTTATATTAGGGACACTTGTTAATATGTAGTGTTTTGAGTGCAAATGCAAACTGTTTGTTTACATTTGTGAGCATTGTTCATTTTTTTATGTAATTAATTCCATTTCAGATTAACATGTTTGATATACTGCATCTTGACCAGTTTCATCCTCAATGTATGGCAATAAAATAATATCTTTATATAAACTATAGCACTATGGTATAGATACTGCATACGCCATTCACCCTTTCTTTTTCCATCATTCAGCAAAGAATTAATAAAACAAATTAGGTGTGTGTATAATGCTATTAATAATGCAGAAACTGTTTCTCATTGAGATAGATAACCATAAACTTAAATTGCTTTTATGCTTTATCCTACCGTTGCATGCTTGCAATATACAATGTTCTTGATCTAATACTATAAAGTATTGTAATGAACTTTTTCTAGAAGTTCACTTTTAACAAAAGCAAATATGAATAACAATAATAAATAAAAAATAATTCAGTGTGCTGCCTTGTTATAGGCCATGTTTTAGATACTCGTTAAGATTTCAGCTTAGGTACGATAAATTTTAATGATTTTTATGCATTGTGTTGACAGGCATAGTTTAAGATTGCTGAGGGCTCCCAACACCTGTTTTTATGGGCTGGATAGTTGAAGACCCCATGCAAACACTGTGATGTTTGACAGGTTACGTACAGATGATCTCATATTTGAGGTAAACCCAAGTGTGTGAAGATGATGGAATAAAAAGTGCTAATTATGTTATTCTCACATTTTAGGTGCAGAAAGACAGTCTCCTTGGTGCTTACCAAATAGGACAAGACTAAGGTTTCTGGGTTGCCTTCTAGTGCCTTCTTCGTGATGATGTATTCCACATCCATCTTCAAGCCGGCATGACACTCCATTTCAGGTATAGGCCTTACGTGCATGTGCAGATAACTGCTGCTTTTTGAATGCAAAGCTATAAGTTTGTGCTCTTGGTGTTCGCAGGTGACACTAATTAATTTGTTTATCCTGCTGGAATGAGGAGACGTACAATTCCTTACGAAGGCCTGCGACAGATAATAAAGGTGAATGAACACAACAGCCACAACAATACTTTCAATCAGTAAATCAACAGCTACAACAAAATAACTGATATTGAGCTCAGTGACACATAAAACGCAAAATAGAATTGTTGGGTTCTGGACAGTATCAATTGCTTTAGAGCAGAAGGCTGGAAATGCACTAGATGGATAATATTACATTACAGCAGCCTCTCTCCTTGACACATTCAAAAATACTCTGTCTCTGTATCAAGAGATAAAGATCCATCAGATGGCAGAATTCTTTTTTTTTCTAACATTGTTATTTTATTTTCACCTCTGACTGCAACTCTTAACAAAAATCAGACTATAGATTGCATTTTTGAAGACATTGTGTATCCCAAAATATTTTTTTTCAAATTATTTAAAATGAGAATTGAAACTGTGTGCTATTTTGTTTGGAGGGAAGAATTTAGCATTGAACAGGTGATATCATGTTGACCCAGCAAATATCTGATAGCTACAAATAAATACCTGTATTAATGATGATTCATTTCAGTGTTATATATTATTCTGAATTGATCTTGAAAAATATTTTCTTTAAACTAACCTGAAATGCAGTTTTCTAAGTGCAGCCTTCTGCTGCTTTACTACTTAGATATTAATGTTTTCTGGGAAATAGCTGAACATCACACTTTTGTAAAAATCTGTCAGAATAGACCATAGCTCCCGTATGAACTTATATTGAAATAAATAGATAATGAACGAATAAATAAAATGGTCATGCAAATTAGTAAAAGGAAATTAAAGGTATGTAACTCTGTGCACAGCTTTACAGTTTCATAAATCAAGACAAAACCTCCACTTTCACTTGTTCAATTTCAGATGTCATTATTCCCACTGCTGCAGTAGGCTTTAAGCTTGCCTTAAAATTACCTTAATGTTTATGGGTATCAGCTGAGTTTAAAGAACTTGCATCTCTAAAGTATAGCCAAGCAGTCTACTTATCCTGTGCTGAAGAGGTCATAAGAAGGCCAAAACATGCATGTCCACAGCTAGTAGGGTTTGGCTTTATTGGCTTGACTGTATCCCTAAAGACTTAAAAAGAAAAAAAGTAAAAAGTCAAGGATATTTATAAGCTATATAGCTGAAATAGTTGATGACCTTATGGGGTCATTTGCATATAGTTCAATGAGCCTATATTACAGGAGGCTTAAGGTATCACGCAGTGAAAGCTCTAGCTTGACTAATTTTTTCTTGTAGTTTTACTAACTGGTTTGTCTGTATGACCTTTTTACTTTTTGGTTTAGAGATAAGAAGTAGGCATACTCATTGTGAACTAAACAGATGAAAAATTAACCTATGCACCCCCAGGTGAATGGAGGGTGGGGGCAGCTACTGCAGCAGTGAGGAATTTTAACATCTACTGTTATGGGTGCAACTTACACAACCATTCAATGGTCATCATTCACAGTGCTGCATTAGCCTTTAGGCTACATGGTTGACTCCCAAAATCTATCCATCCTAGGAGAAGGAAAGGTATGGATCCAGATGCCCCTGGAGAACAGTCCAAGCAAAGCCAGTCCTGGATCTAAACAAAAGAATCCAGTATAAAATTCATTGTATAGATATATACAGAGAACCAAAGGAAACTACTAGAGTCTACCATTTTCTAATATGCCATCAGAAAACGCAAGGCGCTCTGAGAGAGAATGCCTTTATACTGTCTGGTTGTGGTTTATAATGGTGGGTATAGCAAAAGGTAATAGTTAAGGGCAGCCAACTGTAAATAGTCTGTTTGCCAAGGGTTATCCTTTCTTAGTCCCAAAAAAATAAATAAATACCCAATTGACTTTTCTAAAGGACTTGTTTCTATAGGGATGGTACCTGAACTGCCTATGCATGTCCATAGTATGAATAATCTTTTCTCCATGGTTATGAAGGTTAAAACAGAACACTGGGAGATTGATGGCCTGACTCAAGGAACTCTGAAATAATCTTGGGTATGAAAGAGAAATTTGATCTTACTGGTAACCTATCCCAAAAGCAGGCCAGATAGGTTTAACCCACCAAAAGAGTTAACAACTCAGATTATCATCTTGCAAATATCAGACCAAAGAGAAGAACAGCTTTCCATGACTTCAATCTCAAATCTGCCTAATATGCAGGTTCAGAAGGAGACATAGTTAACTTTTTCAGCAGAAAGTCAAGACCCTAAGAAGGAGCAACTTATTTTCAAAGTGATTTTAGGCGAAACACTCCTGTCATTTATCTATATTTGTTTACAGGGGTAGTATACGGATTAATATTAACCAATTTCATACTCATCAAATACAAAACATTTCACAAACAAAAAAATGGAGTAATAACAGAGTAGTTCAGACTAATTACATAGAAAAGCTATTTATATACATTGTAGTGAACAAGCAGAGTGTAATGTACAACGTATACATTCGTTTTTAAAGTGGATCAATATTCGTTTTTGAAGTGGCTCGAACTTCAGGAGATCTTGAGAGAGAGACTCAGAAAGGAGATGGGCTGCGTGATACGTCCTGTGCTGAAACAGGAGCATGTTGGATGAAGACCTGCTTTTTGGAGTCGCACTCTGAATTTGGACTAAGTGTTGATTTCCTTAATGTTGTTGGGGAGACAGCTTGCTAATGAGTAATTGCCTGAGGGGAGAAAGCATGCGCAGTGCTCTGCAGTTTGATTCTAGGGGGTAATGAGAGTTGCTGTGTGTTGTGAGTAGTGTCTCAGGTTGTATGAGGTGTTTTTCTTTTTTTTTTTTTTTTTTTTTTGGTAAAATTTAGCTGCAATGGGAGTAATTGTGTGGAGTTGTAGTAGTTTGTAAAGAAAATAAGGTTAGATCTTTGTTTTATGAGTAGCCATTTAGCTTTTTTTTTATAGGGTGATACAGAGATGCTCACAGAGAAATGAGTTTGTAATGAATCAGCAAATGTTGTTAGAAATAGTCTGGAGTGTGGCAGTGTTTTTCTTTCTTGGAAGCAGAAGAAAAATTTGATTTGGAAACCCATATTCATGCTGAGAAAGGAGAACTCCTTTGCTCATGTCTGCTGTTTGGGATAGCAAAGGGGAGATATATTTGGTCCAGAAGATGAAGGAGTTTATTTTTGCTCTCACTTTGTCTATCTGGAAATGGTAGTTTTGTGACTGATCATGCTATTGCCTTAGGTATTTGAAGGTTGAGGTTGCCTTTATGCAATGGTTGTGTAGGTCAAAATACCAAAAGAGTTAGGTGCTTGGTGAATTTTCTGAGGCATTACAAAAGCATAGTCTTGGTCCTGGTGGGTGTGAGAAGTAGTTTATGCTTTATGAGCCACTGGTGAAGCTCATGTAAGGCTGACTGGAGTTGGCACTGAAAGTTGGGATGGCATTGACCTGATCAGTAAACGACCATGCCGATTTACCATTAAAAAAAATCAGCGTAGCATTGCACGCCTATGAACTATTCGAACTACAGATGTTCGAATAGTTCATATGTGTGCAAGCTATGTAATCAAATGGAATTTTTGCTAATGGTCTGTGCATTCACAAATATAATGTTCGATTATGTACAGGGATCGTGGTACAGTGCGGTAAGGGAAATACATCCCTTTCCTCACTATAGTGCGATCTCAGACTTGGAATATATATAGTTATGTGGGGTGTGGGTGGTGCAGGAGGGCTTGCCTCCCTACATAAATGGGATGTTAGGTTTCCTAGTTAGGGAGTTACGGGAAGGGTGGGATTGCTGTTCAGTGCCGAAAATGTGTTCGACATTTTTTCAACATTAACAGCTGTTTTTCGACATTAGGGCTGTTAGGTGATGTGTACTTTTGGCGAAACACTTCACTCATAAGTATCATTTTTTAATAAATTTTGAGATTTCACTTGTAAACCGACCATGCCATCAGCATAGAAGATAATTCAGAAATGGGGCAGATCACAAGTAAGTTTATTGAGGAATATGGAGAAAAGGAGGGGGTTAAAAAATGGATCCATGTTGTACACCTTTGGTAATAGGTTCCAATAATGATTGAGAGGATCCTATTTTAACTTTGCAGTGTCTGCCAGTGAGGAAGTTTTTAAACCAGGTAACAGCATCTGGACTGATACCAATTTGAATTAGTTTGTTTTAGACACAATAGTGGTAAATGAGGTCAAATGCCATTGTGATGTCGATATATAGGATGCCTGTAATGAGGACACTGTCAGAGTTTAGTAAGATAGCGTTGAAACCTTAATGTTGAGAATTTAAAACTTAGGCTTTCTTTAAACATAAAACTTAATTTTTAAAACCAAAGAGTAAAAAAGAGGAAAAGCGCTTTCAACCTATTCAGGACTTTTTACAGTTCAATAAATCTTTTGGGTTTGTGCTGAATGTTTTAAACATCTATGTACCTATCGGGAACATTTATTTTGGATGCGCCTTCAATAGCTTCAGTTCATTATACACTTAAAGAGCAAGCCTTCCTCAGATAATTTGCTAATGGATATACGCCTATTTTTTAACACTAAGGTTTCAACTCTATCTTCTAGCTCAGTGATGGTCAACTCAGGAATATTTTCTGTTTTTTCTTACTTGTTTGCACCTGGGAAGACCTTTAGCAGCTAAGGAAGTTTTTTTCTGCCAGAGTTTAGTAAGATGTCATCAGTTACGGACTAAAGTGCTGTCAAAGTACGTCTTCCATGCCAAAATTCATGTAGTTTGGAGGACAGCAGGTGGTCCTGCTGGATAAAGAGATAGTGTTGTGTGTAGATTATCTTTTCTAGAAATTTGCTCAGAATCGGGAGATGGATACTGGAAAGAAGTGAGAGGTATCTTTTTGGTTGGTATTCTTTGGGAGACGTTTAATTAGAGCAGTTTTGTGTGAGATATAAATTATATATGTGGATGAGAGGGAAGACATAGATACTCTCTGCAGTGATATATGAACCAGGACTTTATGTTGTTAGATCTGGGAGAGGTGTCAGTGGAAATATTTTCAAGTAGAATAGAAACTTATTTAGGACGTATGTATTTGAAGTGGAAGAAGTGGATTAATGGTGATGGGAAATTGCTAAATTCTTTAAGGAAATCTTCTGTAGAAAGTTTTGTTGTACCACATCGAATGGTGTTTGTAGACATGGCATTATGTGGAGGTTTTCTTCCTGTAAACAGATTAACCTCTTTCCAAAAGTGTTTTGGAGAATGTAAGACAGTATTTTGTTTCTTTGTTTGGAGATTTATTTTGTGCCTTCTGATGATCTTCTTGGCTAGGTTACACAAGACTATAAAGGAGGTGTGTTTGTCATTTATGGGGGGGGGGGGGTCTGTTTCCATTTTTGCTATGCTTTATCCTTCAACGTTAAATGATGTTTGTGTTTAGTAGTTAGTTATTCAGTTTTGGTGGGTTTATAAAGCCTATGGATAAACGGGAAGAATTTGTCTTGCAGTTGGAGTAGAATGTTGGTTAGGCTTACTGCTGCTATATTAGGAACAAAACATTGAAATAAATACATTGAAAAGAAAGAGGAATCTAAGGGCAGCCATAACACCATGACCACAAGATGTAGCTTGACAAAGTGTTATGAAAGTAAGAGGCTAACAATAACACAAACGTTTGAGTACCAGTGGTACAATCCCAGATAGAGGCCTGGTTATTGGGTAGGCACCATCTAGAAAATTATTCCATATGTTAAGAATGATTTTTTTAGTAGTAAGATTTCTTGTCTCCTTTAGTATCTGTTGCACATCCTCTAAAAAGAAGTACCTAAAAGTTAACAGAGTCAGACAGATAATTTAAGATGTGTTAGACTGAGATGTATGAAACTCCTTCTGTCTTGTGTGAATAGATCCAGATAGAGAGCAGGCATGTGTTAATTGCCCTTGGCCAATTCCATTAAAATGGAGAACCAATTTTGCTTGCGCCAAAAAGGGATCATCACATAAATATTTTTTAAAATATTTTCTAAAAGAGTCTTTCTGATCCTGTATATCAGTGGGAAGGGTGGAAATACATAAAGAGAAACTCTCCTGAAAGGGAATGAAAAAGACATCTATAAAGCTGTCTGTTTTGAAAGGAAGCCAAAGTATCTGAGTTGTACTTCAGAACGGGATCAATATCTGGAAGACCCCCTTCTTTAAAGTAGCATTTGAGAGGGACTATCCTAGTCCTGCTCAGTTTCTTTGTCACTATGTTTTGCTCTGTTGGAAGGTAATATGCTTGGAACATAAAGAATGGTGAAATGGTACATCCCAAGCAATCACAGATGCCTGTATAGAGGGTATGACCTTGTGCTCCCTAGCATATTAATGTAGCATACCACTGTGGTGTAATCATGAGGAGAGGTCCAGCAGACCACAGATAATGAATAGATTAAAAGGTGTGGATCATAGCTTATATCTATTTTAAAATAATGTGCTTTGATCTGTCTGTAGAGTGCCACAGACCTTGCACCCTTTATTGTCATAGGGTTGGGGTTGGGAGGTTGGCCTAATGGTTAAGGTGTTGCCTTATGAACACAAAGTGCAGGGTTTGAGTCTCACAAGGGATAATTGGCTAGGCTTAAAATGGCTCACAAGGGCAGTTAGCCTAGTACTAATCTATGAATCTAAACTGCCATCTAAGGAATTTCTGAGCTGTGTGCGGATACAGATTAACTTGGAGAATGAGAAGAAAAGAGAGAGTACACCTCACTTTTGTATTTGTAGTCTCCAGTAGTGCAGTCCCATTAATACAAAGCCCAAGGTAGGCATCTGAAGCACGCATGAGCTGCTCCATGACATTTTTAGCTATATCAGAACTTTTCTTATGTGCAAGCTAGTAAGTTGAATAAAGAGAAACGTAGACACTGTGAAGCTCAGAATCCTGAATAACTGTTTGGCTAAAATCAGAGACTGATTCAAGAATCTCAGAAAAGTTTTCAGATAAACTTCACTTTCTTATGTGTCAAAAACATTTGCTGTGGATAGTCTGTAAGATATCTTAAAAGAGAATCTGGTGTGAAATTGTCAGGGAGGATTTTTGTATATTTATCTGGAATCCCATATTGGCAGAAGGGCCCGAATAGAGAGGTGAAAAGTCAGCAAGCAAAGGAGAGAAGTAGTGCTGAAAGTGAATTCATCCTCAAGTCTTGGTGAGTACCTTCAGGAGGCAGACCCTGTTTTCACAAAATTTCACCAAGGTGACACTGATATATAGACTGTATTTATATAGCACATATCATGGATAGAAGCAGGTCAAAATTTAAAAGAGATAGCTGGGTGCACAAGACCCAGGATAAAAAAGTGCCCAATCCTGGTAGGTGCACTTGTGCCAGGACTGGAAAACAATGACAGTGTAGAATCCTCAAAATATGGAAACATTCCTGCAACGGGGCTAGGCCAGGCCCAGGGGGAGGATGGCCCCCTGTTGTAGAAGGAGGTAGTAGTCCACAAAAATCACAAACACTGATAAGCCAAAGAAAAACCATAAAGATGATAGAGTGGACTATTGAGGATAAGAAATAAATTATGTATTGTTACTATTATGCAAAAAGCCCGGAATTTTCTGACATAGGATATACAAAAAGATAAATTAGAGGGAAGAAAAATACTTACACAGGAAAAACTGTCAGAAGCTTCAAATGAAAATTTGCATTCATTAATACAACAGATTTGTGACCAATAGCCTAGTACCTATCTATGAACCTATGAACAAAGATGAAAGTAGAAAAGATTAGTAAAGTAGAAGTTCA
Source organism: Protopterus annectens (assembly GCF_019279795.1). Taxonomy (NCBI): domain Eukaryota; kingdom Metazoa; phylum Chordata; order Ceratodontiformes; family Protopteridae; genus Protopterus; species Protopterus annectens. The sequence continues at coordinate 134,675,572 of NC_056741.1, forward strand.
AAGAACTTATGGAGTACCTGCGAAGTGAAGGATTTGGTGCAGAAGGTCTAACACAGGTAACATCACAGGATGATGGAGTGAGTCCACAAAGTAAGGAGAAGCAGGAAGATCAGGAAACATGTGATGAAGAAATATGGACATGGAAAAGAAAGAGATTTAATATGGTGTAATATTTATGCAAAGGAGAAAGCAAAGCTAATCAATACAAAAAGAGCAGCTCCAAAGATATTTGAAGAGAAATACAGGCAAAGGAATCTGGACATGGAAAACTTTACAATACAAAAAATAAGAAGACAAAGAAGAAAAGTAGAAAAGGAGATTAATAATGGAGAAGTTAAAGAAATAGAAACTGAGGGTATGGAGTACATGTGAAGTGAAGGATTCAGTGTAGAAAATCTAATTCAGAAAGCACCACAACAGGATAGAACAATGGATATCCAAATTAAGGGGAAACCAGTGGAACAGGAATCAATTGGTCAAGTGTCATATCAAGATATTTTGGAGCCTTCTACAGGAAACCATTATAAATGTTCACTTGAAGCTAGACAGCAAGGAAAGGAACAGAAAACTCTGATGCAGTCAATGTTGAGGATGACAGGCCAGTGAGTTTCCATATGACAGAGCAACAAATGGCACTGGATGATATTGAAGAGAAGGTGCCACAGGAAGATGCTATAGAACTTTCTATACAATGCTCACAGGAAACAGAAAACAAGAAAATGAGCTAAGAGAAGAGATGCTTGATTTACTAGACATGGATAGATATATTCAGATCAGTGAAAGAAATAGACTGCAGAAGGTCAATAAAACCCCAAAAAGACAGAAGTCTGACAAAACAAATCAATGCAGTAATTAGGAATGTCCATAAAGACCCATGTGATATAACAGAAATAACATGATATATTACTGTTGTTAAATTAATAACCGATAAAGTTCTACCACAAGAACATAAGGTAGTGAGGGAAAGGAAGGGGAGAAATCGAATGCCATCATGGAAGTATCGAATAGAGAAAACTATAAAGCAATTAAGACATGAAGTGTCACTGTTGGAGGAGTATAGAAGAGGGAATAGGTCAACAAAAATATTAATAAAGATAAAGGTGATAAAACCAGTGCGCAGTATTAGAACAGACAAGGATCTATCATGCAATACTGCAAATAACAAACTAAAAATTTCAGCACAGATGGAAAGACTTAGAAGATACACAGATAAATATAAAGGAAAAGTACAAAATAAGCAATTTAGTGATGACCCAAAAAACCTTTATGGAGAATTGGGTAAATAAGGTAAAAGGAATTGAAAGACTGGTAAAAAAAGAGGAAGCAGATACATTTTGGAGAAGCATCTATGAAGATCCTGTGGAACATAACAAAGATGCTAAATGGATAGAAGAAGTAAAAGAAAAAATAAGAAGTTTATAGGTGCAGGATATGAAATGGGATGAAGTAACAGCCAGAGAGATTGAAACAAAGTTAAGAAAAGCATCTAAATGGAAAACTCCAAGCCCAGATTCAGTACCTAACTTCTGGTTAAAAGTATTAACATCTTTGCACAAGGATTTAGCCATGAGTAAGAGCTATTTATATGCTCACTCTAAACAGGCACCAACTGGGCTAACAACAGGCAAAACAATGCTCTTACTGACAAGTGAACCTGCAAGCTACCCCAGAAATTATAGGCCAATAACATGCCTTATAATGATGTATAAACTATACACCAGAATTAATGCTGACAGAGTTTATAGTCATTTAGAAGAAAAGTCAATTATGGCAGTAGAACAAAAGGGCAGTAAAAGAAAGAAATGTTGTTAAATAAAGTCATACTGGAGAACTGTAAAAAGGGGAAGAATTTAAGTATGGCATGGACTGACTATAAAAAAAACATTTGATAGTATCCCACATTCATGGATAAAAGAGTACTTAAAAATATATAAGGTACACCCTACACTGATTGACTACATTACAGTGACATTAAAACAGTGGCAGACCACTTTGCAATTAAGCCATGATAAAGGACAGATTATTATCCCATGGATAAAAATTCAAAGGGGGATAATTCCTCTCTGTCACCGTTGCTATTCTGCCTTGCCATTAACCCATTAAGCTGTTTACTTATCAGCTTAGGCCATGGCTACAATTTGGCTCCTAAAAAACAAAAAAGTGTGAAGACCTCTCATCTTTTATTTGTTGATGATGTAAAACTGTATAGTTTATCAGATGAGGAACTGAAAGCAGAGCTGCAGCTTGTCAAAACTTTTTCAGATGATATAAGAATGTCATTTGGTCTTGATAAGTATGCAAAAGCAACCTTTAAAGCAAGGAAACTGCAGCACCAGGAAGACATCAGTTTGGGACAAGAATGCGATATAAAAGAACTTGAGCAAGAGGGAGTGTATAAATACTTGGGAACTGATGAAGGATCAACAATAAACCAGGAACTAACGCAAATAAAATTTAGTAAGGAGTACTTCAGAAGACTTAAATTAATCCTGAAAACAGCACTGACATCTGGGAATAAAATCCAAGCTATAAACAAATTTATTCTTCCTGTCCAAACTTACAGTTTTGGAGTGATTGACTGGCCCCAAAACATATTGGATAGATTAGACAGGAAAACAAGAAGACTGCTTCATGCCCACCAAATGATTTATAAAAATCAGTGCATACCAAGATGTTATATTCCCCATTCTGAAGGAGGGATGGGCCTCCTTGAAACTGATTACATGTACAGATCTGCAATCGTGGGACTGCATAGATATCTGCTGACCTCACAAGACCCAAATGTAGTGAAAGTTTTGAAATATGAGCAGAATAAATCTAAGATGACTTCTCTGCTTAGTTTAGCAGAAGCATATCAGCATCAAGTAGGAATGGAAATCAAACCAGAAGTAGATAAAAATCAGGCGGTAACTGAATGTGCCAAAAAACAAAAGAAAGAATATAAGGTGAATGATCAGATGAGAAGGCAAGAAATGTTGAAAAGGCATAAATATAGTTGCAAATGTAGAAAACTTCTGGAAGAACCTCATGTTGATCAGAAATGAATGCAGGAATGGTTAAGGAGAGGCAAATTCAAACCAAGAGATGAAAGGTTAATATTGGCAACCCAAGATAGTGAGCTATGTACACATTGGTTTACAAAGTCCATTGAACATGCGGGAGAAACAGATAAATGTAGGTTTTGTAAAACCAAGTTGGAAACAGTTGCACGCCTTGTTGCTGGTTGCATTATACTAATGGCAGAAGGACTGTATACTGAAAGGCATAATAATAATGTGGCAAGATTGTTGCACTGGAGATTGTGCAAACATTATGGTACTGAAGTGGCTGAAAAACACTGGAAACATGAGCCACAAAGCATCATAGAAAATGATAAAGTTTATATCACATGGGATCACCCATTACCAACACTGCAAAAGACAGTTGCTAGAAAACTGGATCTAGTGGTGCAAGAAAAGAAAAGAGCAGCGCTGATCACTGAAATTGCCACACCCAGTGACTACTGTGACTTGTGAACAGATTTACAAAGTCATAAAGTATCAGGGTCTGCAGGCAGAAATGAGAGCAAGGTGGAATAAAGATACCCAGATAGTTCCAATAGTAGTAGGAGCAACAGGTCTTATAAAAAAGAATCTACAATCGTATTTAGATATGTTACCAATCCATGTAACCCTGTACGAATTCCAGAAGGAGTCATTACTGGGCATGTTGCAGGTGCTGCAAAGAGCACTTCTGGCTAACATCAAAGATTGAAACAATACTAATTTCATGAACTTTAATCATACTTTGACTTAGGAATGGGGTCCACTCCTGTCATGGTATTAGAAATCCAAAAGATCTGGAGAAATTAAAAAAAAAAGTCAGAAGGGTTGAATCTAACATGAAGGACTCTGCAAAGATAATTAAATCATCCAAATAAAGAAGGAAATTTGATTTCCATTCAGCTTGCTGTATGTAAGGCTGGAACTAAAACGTTGCAAACATGAGTGAATTGACAAATAACCCATAGGGTAATGCAGAAATACTGAAGTAGGAATGACTTTTTTAAAACTAGTCTCCAAGAAGGCTTTTTCTTTGGTAGCAGAAGTATTCTGGAATATAAACCTTTGCCCCTTGAATAACTGGCAGTGGTTCAATGACTGATAGGGTGAGCAAAGCTGAAGAACTCAAAGAAAAAAAGTCTGTGTGGTTCAGGGGGAGGGGAAGAACTCCCCTGAAAGGAAGTATTTGTATCCAGTTCCAAATGTATCACACCAACCCATATTTAACACCCTGAGTCTATCAAATTCTGCTTCCCAAGGGAATGGACTGAGCCGGGTGTTGGGACAGATTTTAAAAGATGAAGGTAAGAGGATGGAGAGGTAAGATGGAAAAAGGAGGCATGTTATCATAGCTATCCTGAAGTTGAATAATGCCTCCTTATTAGAAATCTTCCTGTTCTTTATGACTCCCTTTCTGCCATCTCTATTTGTTTCTTGAGATGATATAGGATCTGTGAAATTTGTAAAAGGGGTGTGGGGAAAGGGTTGACTAGGAGATTGGCCAAATAAACCATTTTTATAATCTGAATTCGGACTTCTTTTAAACAGAAAACTAACAAATTTTCAGCCATGTTTTCCTGTTCAAACATTAGCAAAAGTAGTGGTCCAGCACACATCTAAGGTATGTTTAGATTGTCAAGACTTGTCAAGAACCAAAAGAATCAGACAGAGTGGTAACTAAATCTTTCAAATTGTCTGTACAAAAAAGGGGGACATTCTGTCATATGAAAGTAATAGAAAAGAATTATGTATGCCAAGATGGAAGATTCAGAAAAATCTTATAGCCAACTTGTGCCCAAACCTTCCCTTTTTAGTTGAAATGGGAAGGTTTGGATGACATCAGTAGCCTTCTTGTTTCTATAGGGACTGAAGATTGATTTTTGTTACAGGCCTTACAATACACCCCCCTCCTTAGGCTTGCACTAGAGGAGGAAAAAGAACAGAATGAGGAAAATCCACTAACAACATCATGTAAAATCTCAAAATTGAGGGAATATCCACAAGTCCCTATAAAAACACCTCATTCATCCTGGTAACAATAAGAAAATTACCTCCTAAAACAGATGTGAGGGCTAGTTTACTCATCATCAGAGAACTAGCTTCAAGAAGCTATAGGAGACAAAGCTCTGTCTCTGTGTATATCAGACTCATCAGATTAGTGTTCCTCAGGTAATGTTTTATATGACCTGATAAAAAGGTACTGAAAGCTGTGTACTAGGATTCACTGCCTGTAATGTGTTCCAAGCTAAGATAAGAAAAATATTTTTTATTACATAAAATGCCTTCATTTTCTCAGTAGTTATCTACTGCAACTGACTAGGAGAGGGATCTGAGTCCCATCAAAAGGTCTCATTGCCCCTTCCAGCAGTATCTTGATATGAAAGTCCATGTTCCAGAAGACTGATTTCCAATATCCGGTCTCAGACACGGGAACAGATAATGTGGATGTGCCTCGATTGTGGCGGTCTAAAGGACTTTACCAGAGGATGCATAAGTGAGTGCACTAAGGAACACCCAATGGCCAGTGCAGTTGATATACTATCAGCTGAGACTCAGAGATAGCTCACTAAGACAAAAAGGGCTTCCAGGTAAGTAATTTTTCTTTCTAGGAACTGTGGACATCAGACAAGCAAAAGCAGGTTAAGTGTATATGCAGTGATTGAGAAGGATGCATCAGATGTGGCATAGATTGCTAGAATGACTCATTTGAAAGGTAAGCTGTCAACAGTCTATAGAAGCAGCACACTTACCCTCACCCCTTAGTACCAACTCCCCAGAACACCCTAATGTACCGTAGTGCACATGCTGTGCAGTATAATCCTGTCATAAAGACCAGGGAATTATAAACAGTCTGAACAATA